>NC_057796.1:153076814-153138354 GCF_018294505.1 Triticum aestivum
ACACCTCAAAGTTTATCAACCAATGCGGAGTCGTTGTTAGAGACAACGTCCCGATCACCGTCCAGGAATGGAAGGAGCCAAAGAAGGCACGTCTTGGTTTCAGTTTTGTCGACAAGAGAACGAAAAAGGATTGCTGGAGAAAGCTTATGGAACATTTCATTCTACCTCCGGAATACAACAAAGTCGATGAATTCGGTAACGAGGTTCCGGGTGGACGTCAGAGGAGGAGGCTAGTTAAAGAGTTCGCTCTTCAGAAGATGGGCGAAGCATTCCGGAACTTCAAGAAAAATTTAACCCGTGACTATGTCAACAAGGGCAAGACTCCGGATTTCAATGGACAACATGAGAAACTGAAAGATGATTGGCCAGAATTTGTGAGGCAAAAGCAATCGGAGCATTTCAAGGAAATATCGAAAAAAATAAGGATAATGCGAGTAATAAAAAGTTCCATCATATTATGGGGCCAGGAGGATACCGCCTTTCGGAGCCTAGGTGGCAGAAGATGGAGGAGGACCTGAGGGTGCGAGGAATCCCTCTAGGTACAGAGGGATGGGACCCAAGGGCCAAAAGCTGGTGGTACGGGCATGGGGGATCGCTAGACCCGGAGACAGGGGTGTGTGTTCACCGGCAGAGAGAGTTTTCTCCCACCCAAGCCCTTATTGACGCAATGACCCAAGCTCAAGAGGGCTTGATCAAGTTCAACAGAGAGAAAGACGCACTGAAAACAGCCCTCGGGAATGATGAACACGGAGGACGTGTACGAGGCAAAGGCAAAGTTCCGTGGAAAGTAGGGTTTTCCCAGGACAATGACCCGTACTGTTACAGAAGCCGTAAGAGAAAGACGGACCGGGATGCAGATCTTATGACGAAGTTTGCATCGGAACTCCATGAGTTGAAGCAGACCGTGCATGAACTAGTGAAAGAAAAATCGGCTGCAGGGCCGCATGAAGATCATGAAGCAGATCGCGGAAGCCAGCAGCGGAGAAGCAGCGTGGCTTCCACGGATGCCCCGCCTGGTGGTAGTGCACCGATGATCGAGATTCGTGCACCGGAGCCTCACTACCCCGTGGATGATGTAAAGGAGATGAAAGAATGTGATCTGCATTATCCCGTGGGGAACGTTTCCACGAAGGTAGCTAGCGGCAGTGCTTTACCCTGTACACCTGGAGCACTCCACCACAACAACCCCATTGCATATGGCTATGCTCGTGTCATGGTGGAAGACATAGTCCAAGGGTTTGAGGACCTGGAGATTGACAAACCTACACCCGAAGGGGAGAGAAGACTTGGAGATGTCAAGCGCCAGTTCATTCTATGGAAAAAGAAGTACATAGTGTTTCCAGGCGAGGCGCCAAGGCTAGCAAGTCCACCCCCCTCCGATGGTGGTGGTGGCGGTGGTGGCGGTGGTGGTGGTCGTGGTGGTTCACCTACACCTCCTTCACGCCATTCGACGCCGTCCCCCGATCCACAACCTCCGGCGGGTATGACGCCCCCCAATCCTCCTCCGGCGGGTACGACGCCCCCCAATCCACCTCCGGCGAAGAAGCAGAAGCAGGCGGACAGCAAGGAAACCCGCTCCTGGACTATTAACCCGGACCCTTATGTACCTAAGACCACAAGGGTACCGGAGCCATCACTGAAGCTTCTCCTCCCAAGGCCTGGGGAACTTAGTGAAGCTGAAACCAAATTGGCCGCGTCTGCTGATTATGAGAAATGGAAGGTGGATATGAAGGCGAAAAAAGAGCCTGAGCCCAAGCAAGTATTCACTGAGAAGCAAAAGAAGTGGGCTAAGGATTTTTTGACGACACCGTCCCAAGCCGAGCTGAATATGCCTGACGACTATGGACATGAACTTCGTAGGCAAGCAAAAATATTGAAGGAGGAGAAAGAAGAAAGTAAAAAAAGTGGGAAACAAGTTGACCAGCTCGGGATGCAGAAGAAACAATCGATCCCCCCGCTCATAGTGAAAGCCGGTCCGGAAGAGGACCCCGAGATCATAGCAGCTGCGGCAGCACTTGGATTGACTGTAGCGAGTGCCATGAAACAAGCGTCCGAGATGGGTTTGACTCTTCGTGCCTTCTTAGGCCTTGAGGATGCACCAGTATGTGAGATAGCATTACAATATGTGCGGAATGGGCCTCTCGTCGAGCCTGCGCGGGAAAAGAGTCTACCACCACAAATGCGAAATCTGCTACGTTGGTACAAGCAATTCATAATATGGGCCGACAAAGAATATGTTTATGCAGATGTTGCAGATGAGCATCACACCAAACGGTACTCTGTAGAAGTTCATATGAGTGAATTGTTCCAGCTGTTCAATCTGCGCGACCTCGACAAATCTATGCTGAGTTGCTACGTTCTGTAAGTGATTTATTTCTACCTCATCTCGTTCTTCATTGCCTGCACTATATATATATATATATATATATATATATATATATATATATATATATATATATATATATATTGTCCTAACTATATTGTTGCGTACGCTATTATGCAGATTGAAGATTTGCGAATGCAAAATAAGAAACATCCATGATGTTGGGTTCATTGACCCACATATCGTTAATGGACATGTGTTACAACATCACCCCGAAGACGTGGAGAAAGACTTGTACAAGTTTCTTAGAAAGCATCAACTCAAAATTCATATTCTATTTCCTTACCATTTTGGGTGAGTGTTTCTCTCTTCTGCCCATTCTCTTTTGTTTACTCCATGCATGGTATGTCTAATCGATGAGTTATGCATGACTGTGCATGTAACGTGTCCGCAGGTTCCACTGGATTCTGCTAAATATTGAACTTGACACCTCCAGAGTTCTAATCATGGACTCTATGGATTCGGATCCAAAGCGTTGTGCCGACATGAGAAAAATGCTGCAAAAGTAATTATTTTCAATCATTTGAGCTCTATATCGATCGGTCTCTTTCGTTCATTCCCTAATATCAACTAACTAATAACTCCCTTGTTCATTTAATTTTGTTTGCCCTGTAGGTTTTGGAGACGGTTCTCAGAACAAATTGTCGGTGAATTCAAACATGAGCTAGATTTCAGAAGGTTAGTTATGTGGATAAGCAGCCACCGGGGACCAATCTATGTGGATACTATGTTTGTGAGAACATCCGGAGACACACCTCTGAGCGGAAGGCATCGGATAGCGAGCGGAACGCGACGGATAACTTGCGGAGGAGGCTTAGTCCAGAAGCTCGCTTCCGACCAATTCAAGAAGAATTAGCAGGATTTTTCATGAGGGAAGTCATCAATCCTAAAGGAGAACACTATACCGAGGACGAAGAAATTTATATGCATACCCGATATTGAAACTTGTTCGAAGTTGTATATGGTCATCCATCCTAATTGTGTATGGAAACTTGTTCGAAGTTGTATATGTTAACCCGAGATTGAATATATATTATATATTCCTCTTGAATTCTTCTTGTTTGAAATTTCATATGCATGTATATAGTAGCGTAGAATATGTGTACTGAAACTTTATCAAAATTAAAATAAAACACAAAATAAAATATAAAAGAAATAAAACACTCCAAACTAAAAAGAAACTAGGTTTAGGGGGGCTAAAACCCTAAACCTACGGAGGAGGCCTTTAGTCCCGGTTGGCCACGAGAACCGGGACTAAAGGTCCTCTGCCCCGACGGACCACGGACGCCCACGTGGAGTGGCCTTTAGTCCCGGTCAGCCACAAGAACCGGGACTAAAGCCTTTAGTCGCGGTCCGTAAGAGGCGCGACTAAAGGGGGGTGTCTTTAGTCGCGCATATTTAGTCCCGGTTGCACAGCCGAGACTAAAGGCTGTTGCGAACCGGGACTAAAGGACTAAACGTGAAGCGCAAGGGAGCAGCCATGCTCACAGCGGAGCCGGACACCAAGCGAGGCAGAGATCAGCCCGAGTCATCCAAGAGCAGCCGACCGTTCTGCGCCTTCCACAACCTGAATACCCACAACACCAGCGACTGTCAAGTGCTCAGAGCCATTCGTGAAGGACGCTTCGGTTGACGCCCCGAGCGAAGCGACCGGGGCTATGGCCGGGGAGGAGGATGTGGAGGCGGACGCTGGGACGAATGTGGCCCGCGCCAGGAATGGCGCGACCGGCCTCGCGAGGACCGCTAGCAGGATCATCCTCGCGAGGGCGCTGGAGAGACCAGCCTCGTGAGGATAGTGCTCAGGGCAACGCCGGTCTTCCTCCCCTGCCGCCACCGCCGAGAAGGAATGACGACCACCATCTGGACGAGGGGGCTGAGGGCTTCCAGGAGCCGCGTGCAATCGCCTGCATCTTGGGCGGAGCTCCGGCCCCAGCCTCCCAGCGTATCTTCAAACAGTTTGCTCGTGAAGTGAATGCAGTCCTCCCCAAGCTTGAAGCCACGCGCCCGCTCAGGTGGTCCCAGTGCGCCATCACCTTCAACTCGGCAGATTAGCTCAAGTGCGCAGCAACCGCTGGCGCCCTCCTGATGCTTTGTTCACCAGTTATCAGCAACGTGCAAGTGACCAAGACCCTGATCGACGGTGGCGCAGGGCTCAACGTCATGTCCGTCGACACACTCGAAAACCTCCAAGTACCATATGAGTAGCTACAGCCTACCAAGCCTTTCTTAGGAGTGACCGATGGTTCCACCACACTGATAGGGCAGGTCCACCTCCCTGTCACCTTCGGAGAACGCAAGAACTACTGCACCGAGCTCATCGACTTCGACGTCGTGCACATCCGTCTGCCATACAATGCCATCCTCGGGTATCCAGCCCTGGCCAAGTTCATGGCGGTGACACACCATGGCTATAATGTCCTGAAGATGCCAGGAAGCGGCGGAATCATCACGGTCCCGTGCGAAGAGAGAGACGCGGTGTGCTCCCTCGAGCGTGCCTTTCAAGTCGTAGCAATCGACGACCCCGACAGCAAGAGCGAGGATCCTCCCGAGGCCATCCCCAAGAAGAAGAAGCAGCTGCGCCGTGCCGGACCTTAGGAGGGTGGCGTCGCGGCTGGAACCTCGTCAGGATGGGCGCCCGCTGCAGGGGCGCCTCCCTCCATCGCATAGGAAGGCGCGCCCAGCGCCCTCCTCAGGCAAGGCTCGGGGGCTCTCTCCTAGAGGGCCTCAGACCTTGCCAACATCACGAGGGAGGTGCTCGGGCACCACTTGGAGGCGTGCTTCACAGCATGTTTCCCTCAGGAGAACACAGGGCAAGGAGCGCCCACCGCTCAGGAGTTCATCACCAGGACCACTCAGGTACTGCAAGACGCACGGATCATGCGCGGCGACCGCCGCTCACGAGGCACAACTCCCCATCCAGGCGAGGATGCGGGGCTGCGCGTCTGCATCGACGTACCAGGGCTCAACAGGGCCACTTCTCACGAGCTTTTCTGGCCTTCGCGCGTGGGCCAATGTGAGGGTCCACCGCACAGCTACGTTCGCATGCCTTTTGGCTTGCCGAGCGTGGCGTTCGTCTACCAGCGCAACTTGCGGCGCACCCTGGTGACTCAGGCGGTCGAGCACCGCGCCGTGCTGACGGAGATGGAGACGGTCCTCAAGGAACCGCCTGGGCCCCCGGAGCCTCCCGAGGCTCATGGCCCCGGTGGCTCGTGAGGAGCAATCCCATCGTTGCGTATCTTCAGCTGCCCCGACATCTCTTCATCAACAGAACCAGGTGACATTTTCCAAGTTCATTCAGCTGGGGGCGCCCCTCGGGCTGCATCATTCCCAGGCCGCGTGGGTCCATCCCTGTGGCATGTATCCCTTTTGCTTATGTCTTTAGCTTACCTTGCTGGGGGCACCCCTTGGGCTGCATCATCCCCAAGCCGCTCGGGCCTGACTCAGTGGCATGTATCTTTCCGCATTTACCCAAGCTGATTTGCGCTCCATGCTTAATCTACCTATGATTATCACCTGCTCGATTGACACCTGCCACGGGTCCACACCTCTATCATTCAATTCACTTGCTCTTACCGGCTCTCCAGCCCTCACCCCCTGGCCTTGACCACGGCATCGCGACCTGGCATACCAGCGGCGGCTGAGCTCGCTCGAGGGCCGGGACCTGAGGAGATAGAGCGCTTGCACCTAACAGTCTCACAGGAACACACAGCTGTCAAAGACCCAAGACCAGGCGCAACCCGCCTTGAGGTAGGGCCTCGTGAGTCCCGCGC
This sequence comes from Triticum aestivum, assembly GCF_018294505.1. NCBI lineage: Eukaryota > Viridiplantae > Streptophyta > Magnoliopsida > Poales > Poaceae > Triticum > Triticum aestivum. The sequence continues at coordinate 153,082,968 of NC_057796.1, forward strand.
TGGCTCACGAGTGCCCAGATACACCTAGCAGCCCTGCCGTGCAAGCCACGTGTCTGGCCGGGGCTGTACACGCCCCGGGGGCACCTCCCGGAGGGGGGCCCCCTCCCACGCACAAGTGGAAGCACCATGCTCCGCGCTGGCCGCCGACACTGCCGAGGAGCGGCTATGCCCGTGCACAAGCGGAAGCACTATGCTCTGTGCTGGTGATATACAACTAAGGGCGGCTTCATGGTCGTACCAACCTCAGGGAGCCCCAGAGCTCAGCGTCCGGCCTCACTGCAACATCTCCCCTTGGGAGAGCCATGCGAGGGGGCTGGACACGGGGGCTGCGCTCGGGTCAAGCCCAAGCGTAGGCGACCCAACCAGGTCTCGTGGGCCTGGGGGCTGCGCTTGGGTCACGCCCAAGCGCACGGCGTCCAAACAGGTCTCCCGGACCTGGTCATCGCACACCCCTCCCGAGGCCTCAGCGAGGGCAGGTATGGAAATTGTTTGCGCGTCAAGGGCGACTCCTGAGCATCACGACTCAGGAGAGTACCTGGTCATGTAGCCCCTCACTCCTTGGTCCGTCCTAGTCTCCGGTCGGCCCAATGGTGGTTGAGGTATGCGCGGGGCTGGGCTCTGCCGACGTAGAACATTAATCTATCCTCGCGTACTCTTCTTGTAAGCTGTTTGCGCGTCAAGGGGGACTCTTGAGCATCGCGACTCAGGAGTCGAACTGGTCACGTAGCCCCTCACTCCTTGGTCCGTCCTAGTCTCTGATCGGCCCGTCTTCCAGCTCTTGGCAGCGGCCGCGAGCGGCATCGGCATTCTTCAGTGCCATGTCACGATCGGCCGAGCCTTTGGCGGTGCTCTGCTTCTCCTTCTCGGAGGATGCCGCGGCCTGGCTCAGTGTCGCTCGGACCGCCGAGTCTGAGTGAAGCCAGCCAGAGGCCAGCTCCAGACGCCCGGCTACCAGGCGCGGGTCCGCGCCCAGAAGATCTTCCCACAGCTGTGCCATCTCTGAAAGAACGTGCTCCAGGGCGGTGGATGAAGCAAAGGAGCCTGGGAGCGATGGCACGGCAGAAGGAGGAATCGATGTCATCACCAGAGCCTGAGAGATCAAGGGTTCCTGAGCCCTTGGGACCTCATCAGCCGGGCCAGGCGCTGGCACTTCCAGAGCCAGCGGGGCCATGGGGGCTAACTCCTCCTGATGTTGCTCCCCTTGGCCTTGCTAGGGCGACCGGGCTAGGGAGGTGCGAGTGTTGCCACCTCCTTTCTCCGACGAGGGGGCGCGGCCGCTGTGTCCTCCTTCCGTTTCTTCGCCGAAGGCTCCGGCCTGGTCAACCAAGGGTGAAAGTCAGGAAACAGCAAGTATAAGCAGAAGCAAGATGAAGCTCGAAACACTTACTGATACACCGCGGCGTATTCCACCCTCCGCTTGGGAAGCTTGAAGCCTGAAAGCCTCGAAACCTGAGGTGTGGGCGCGCGGACCCCGGGAGCAGAAGACGGCGCAGCAGAAGGGCCGGAGGTAGCTCTGGCCTGCGTCAAGACGGAGGCAGCATACCGAGGAATCAGCGATGACCTGCTCCTTGTCGGGACGATGGGCAGATCTCTCCCCTCCTAGTGGGCATCGACCTCGGCGTCGTCAGGAAGGGCGCAAAGGATTTCGGCTTTCCTCAAGGGGGAGTTTTCCCCCATCTCTTCGAGGGTCGCTTCCGAGTCCTCCTCCTCTTCTTTCCCCCCGCGGGACTCGTCAGAAGATAGCTCCACCGGCTTCGGTGCCACGGGGGCTCCAGAGAGCGCAGGCGGCGCCAGCCCGCGCGCGTCAAAGGTCGGCCTGGAGGCCACGAGCGGCTCCCAGTCCTTGCGCTGGAACAAGGGAGTAAAGGCGCTCGGCGGGTACTCCTGGTTGTCCCCAACCAAGACGCGCAGGACAGCGGTCAGTTCATCGTCGGGCAAGGCCCCCGGCCTTAGGCGGGCCTCGTCTCCTTCATCTCCAAGCTTCCACAAGGGGCGCGCGGGCGCCTGGAGCGGGGCGACGCGCAACATCAAAAATTCCCTCAGGAGCATGGCCCCTGTGACCTTCGCCGCCTTCGCGTTGCCCGACTTCAGGTCGGTCTGCATCTGCTCCAACACCGACAACGCCCGCTCGTTAGCAAGCTCTGCGCGGTGCCACCCCTTGTTAAACTGGGGCGCCTCCGTTCGCAATGCCAAGCGCGGGTAGACGCACTTGGCGTCCATCATGACCCATTTGGCCCGGATGTTGTCGGCTCTCTTCCCGGTGTTCGAGATCGAGTTGGCTTTGCCGGATGCGAGGAAATTGGCGCACCCGGAAACATGGCCGTCGCTGGCATGGAGGAAGAAGGAGTGGCACAGAAGCGCCACAGATGGCATCATGCCCAGATACGCCTCGCAATAGTAGGCGAAGATGGACAGGAGGAGGATAGAGTTGGGATGGAGGTGCAACGCCTGCAGCCCGTAGTGGTCGACGACCTCATAAAAGAAATCGGAGAAGGGGGGAACCAACCCGGCGGTGATGCTACTCGAGAAGAAGGGGAAGAAGGTGCTTCCCTCACGCTCCGGCACGTCGGAGGCAAGCCGGAGCTCCGTCTTCCCCCATTCATTGCTCTCCCCTGCCGTCAGCAAGCGCATGGAGGCGAGGCTCTTCTCTCTGACGTTGGGCGCTTCAAGAGCTGGCTCGTACCATGATGGCACCGAGGAGGGCTTGGCCTTGTGCGGCGCCATTAGTCGCAGATGCGGAGCAAGATTGGAGCAGATCTGGAGGTATCGGTAGCGAGCAGTGAGAAAGGGGATCTGAGGCAAGGCGAAAGGGAACAGTGGAGGCAAGCGTTGTCAGGTCGAGCAGTTGCCAAGGCAGCATGGGGAAGCAGAGACGCCCACGTCCAATCAACCGCCACGCGTTGACCAAGGCCGCAGGCTTTTGGGGCCCGCGGCGCTCCACACTTGACCTTTGACTTCGCCGTGAAGCCAAGCCCGACCGCACCTTGGGCCCGGGGGCTACTGTCGGCGTTCTAGGAACGGAGGTCCCTAGACTTGCCTGCCTGCGGCCCACGGCGTGGCTGTGCTAGCAGGCCTGTACGGCCCAACTCCATCAACAAGGCAATCAAGAGCCTCGCGAGGGGCCAATCCTCGCGAGGCGGATGACGCAAGACCTCCTCAGGAGCGGCCTCACCAGGCTGCCTCGCAGGGAGCGGAGATATCAAGGAAGGGCAAACCTCGCGAGGCTCCCATGATGTGAGCCATGACGATCAAGATCAGGCGGGCGCAAAACTCTCTCTTCCCAGTCTGCCTACTCAACGATTCCACGGCCTAGCTCGACGAACCCAAGGGACAAGAGACACAGCAGTTTATCCTGGTTCGGGCCACCTTGCGGTGTAATACCCTACTCCAGCTTTGTGGTGGATTGCCTCGAGGGGCTGAGGATGAACTAGTACAGTGGATGAACAGCCTCAGGAAGTGAGGTATTCTTGAGCTCGATGAGCTAGTGAGGTGGTCAGGGTGGAATTGCTCAGTCCCGTCTATGGTGGTGGCTAAGTCCTATTTATAGTGGCCTTGGTCCTCTTCCCAAATGTAAGACGGGAGGGATCCCACAACGCCCAAATTTGAAGGGAGACAACTAGTACAAGCTATCCGGACAAAAGTAGTCTTCGCCTGGAAAAGGCTCTGGTGGTGATGTCGCGATGGGCTCCCCGATGACCTCCGTCCTGCCGTCCTGGCGGTCTTGGTCTTGTTGCACCGGTATGGAAACCTTTGCTTGATTTCTCGGGACCCCCGCACCTGCCCTTGCCTCCTTAGCACCAAAGAGGAAACTGGCACACTGCGCCCACTGGCGCCCGCCTCGCCTTGGTCGTCATGGCTCACGTCATGTTAACCTCGCGAGGTGCAGCTCGCATTGATATCTCCGCTCCTCGGGAGCCAGCCTAGTGAGGCCGCTGTCGGTGTTCTAGGAACGGGGGTCCCCAGACTTGCCTGTGTGCGGCCCACGGCGTGGCTGTGCTAGCAGGCCTATACGGCCCATCTCCATCAACAAGGAAATCAAGACCCTCGCGAGGGGCGAAGCCTCGCGAGGCGGACGATGCAAGACCTCCTCAGGAGCGGCCTCACCAAGCTGTATCGCGAGGAGCGGAGATATCAAGGCAGGGCAAACCTCGCGAGGCTCCCGTGACGTGAGCCATGACGATCAAGATCAGGCGGGCGCTAGTGCGTGCAGCGTCCTTGTATCCTCTTTGTTTATAAGGAGGCCAGCGCAGGCGTGGAGTACCGAGGCATCAGGCAAAGGTTTCCATATTAGTGCAATAAGACCAAGACCAGCCGGACAGCAGGACGGAGGTCACCGTGGAGCCCAAGACGGCGTCACCACCAGAGCCCTTTGCGGGCGAAGACCGCTTTTGTCAGGATAGCTTGTACTAGCTATCCCCTTTCAAATTGGCCGCCGTTGTTGGCTCCCTTCCCGCTCGTTACTTGGGAAGAGGACCAGGGCCTACATAAGTAGAACTAGCCCCCACAGTAGAGGGATCTGGCAACTCATCTTGGACTGGATCCACACACCCACAAGTCCGCAGAGCACAAGAACACCTCAACCTCAGGAGGCTGTTCTTCCCCTTGTACTGTTTATCATTAGCCCAAGAGGCAATCCATCCACCACCACACTGGAGTAGGGTATTACACCAAAACGGTGGCCCGAACCAGTATAAATATTGTGTATTCCTGTTGCGAGTTCGTCGATTTCGTCTGCGAGATCTTAGCGAGCTAGGGCGTAGATCGGTAGGGAGGAAATCTTCGCGCGCACCCTAGTGTTCCAACTTTAAGGGTTTTCCGGAACCCATGATCCGACATTTGGTGCGCCAGGTAGCGGTGCGCCGTAGCTCCTCTTCGCCGACCTATGCTCCGCCGCCACCGCACTTCGCCCTCATGGCAGGCGCCCCGCTACCGGCTCCAGCGGTCGGCGCTGACGACGGTGCCTGGGGGCTTCAGGCCCTGGCCCCCGCACTGCGGCAGGTGCGATGGCCACCCAAATTCAGGCCGGAGATGCCGCCGCGCTACAACAGCGTGGCGGACCCGTCGGCTTTCATGCTGGCATACGAGGAGGCCGTCCTCGAGGCCGGGGGCGACAACAAGGTTATGGCCAACTGGCTCCCCATGGCCCTCGCCGGCGAGCCACGCGCCTGGCTGCTCAACCTCCCTGGATCCACGGTGGCATCCTGGGAGGAACTCCGCGACCTCTTCACTGCGCGCTACACGGTACCGGCGCACAACGCGGTCGCGGCCCTGCTGGGCGGCTCTCAAGCACCGCCTTCGGATCGCCACATCAAGCCGTTCCTCCGCCAGATTGGTGCCGCTTCCAAGTGCTCGGGGGCTCCGATGGGTTGGGCTGCGCCAGAGGCCGACCTCACCTTCGGCTCGGAAGACCACCCTGACTCCACCACCGGCTCGGGCATGCTCCCAATGCTCTGCACGCCCACCATCTGCAACGTGGCTGTTACCAAGACCCTCATTGACGGCGGCGCCGGCCTCAACTTGCTCTCCATGGAGGCCTTCAGCCTTCTTCACGTGCCACTCGAGCAGCTCAGCCTCTGTAAGCCTTTCTCAGGATTTTTTTATGAAAAGGATAGTAGGAGAGGCTCCTCCTGTGTTTTCATATAAAAAGAAGATACTTTACACAGTTACATCATATTTACAAGCAACTCGACCCAACCACACAAGGATTTGTGGGTATGGTCAGAGGTGAAATTAAAGATACAAGCCAAGTATGTATATCAAGAAACTACTTATGTGTCAAAGATCAGCTAAGAAGCAAGTTATGAGGGCAGAGTGAGCCCTCTTGGTTCTGTGCTGTAGTAGTCCAAAATCTTCCTTGAACCTCCGAAGCCTGGAGTTGATGGAAGGGTCCACCCTTCTAAAATGCTTGTTGTTTCTTTCCTTCCATAAGCTCCAAGCTGCCACGAGGAAAATGTCAAGGAATAAAGGACTGCTCCAGGAGTCCTTGGTGGTTTGCAATACGTGTAGACGACAGTCGAATCTCGGCCTGATGATCCCTAGTTGACTCCAACAGGCTTGACTGAAAGGACACGTAAAAATCATATGATCCACCGTCTCTTCATCTGGGCCTCCACAAAGGAGGCAACTGTGATCATCCGCGATGTCATAGTGGCGTCGTTTCAGCATGTTACGTCTATTGAGCCTGTCATGAAATAGGAGCCAGCTGAAGACCTTAATCCTCATGATGCAATGTGAACGCCAAAGACATTTGAAGATAGGGTGGGCATGTGCGTCTCTGAAGAAATACTGATAGTAGTCTTTTGATCTGTACTCCGTCTTGCCCCAAATATAGTGCCAAACATCATTAATGGAAGTGGTCGGGCACACGTGCACGGAGAGCATTTGGATATCTCGCACCTCGGACAAAGCCTGTGGCGAGAGCGGTAGGTGAAAAGCCGCAGCCAGCGACGTGGTCTCCAAGAACCCCTTGATGGAAGTATCTTCATGCATGGCGAAGGAGAAGGCATGGGTGTGTGTGTTTTGGAGTACATCTTGTCCCCATATATCCTTCCAAAACAACGCAGACGTGCCAGATACCACTTGCACCTGTGAGATGCCGCGGAAGATTGGAGTGAGTTTCAAGATGTCTCGCCACCAGATAGAGCCGACCGGTGACACAGCATGTGGTATCTTGTCGGTGTAGTAGGCGTCCCACACGAGCTGCACCCATGGGATATCCATCTTGTTGTAAAACTTATGGAGGAATTTCATTAGCAAGGCTTCATTTTGCAGCTTGATGTTGATGACCCCGAGACCTCCATGTTTCTTGGGCTTACAGACCATCTCCCATGCAGCAAGGGAGTTGCATTTCTCACCTTGCTCAGATTTCTTGGTCCAAAGACATCTCCTCCTAATCTTGTCGAGCATCTCAATCAGTTTTGGTGGGAACATAAGCGTGCACATGGCGTAGATGAGGAGCGAGGTAACAGTAGCATTAAGCCAAGAAAGCTTCCCTCCATACGGCATCATTGCAATGGTGAGGTGAGACAGTGTTCGGCACTGCAAACCAGTGGCATGAGATCTAGGATCGTGGGCTTGGAGGTACCAAGGGGTAGTCCAAGGTATGTAAACGGCATCGTCCCAACTGAGCAACCAAATAGACTTGCAAAGGTAGTGGCTGCTTCAGCAGAGAGATTGATTGGTATAAGTGTGGACTTATGAAAAGTGATTCACAAGCCAATCAATGAAGCATAATCAGTCAGCATCCCTTTCATAGTGGCAGCTTGTTGTAGGCAGGCTGGCATTATTAGAATCGTATCATCCGTGTATTGTATCACCGGATATTCCGTTTAACCTGTGCATGGGAAGGGCAGTTGGGTTCGTCCTTGTCGGAAGGCATCATTAATGGCAGCCTGGAGAAGGTCAGCGGCAAGGACAAATATCAAAGGGGACAGCGGGTCACCCTGGCGTACTCCCGTACGGCAATGAAACTGTCGGCCAGGAACCCCGTTAAGCAACACAGAAGATCTGCCAGTGGAAAAATACAATCAATCCAAGACAGCCATTTGTGGTTGAAGCCCATGTGTTTCATGATGTTAAGCATGAGGGCGTGCTCGATTGTGTCGAAAGCTCTGGCGAAATCCAATTTAAGAAGAATAATCTCTCGCGTCAAGGCTTGACATTGATGAATGTATTGGAAGGCCCAGGCGAGACATTCTTGGATCGTGCGTCCTTTGATGAAACCGTACTGGTTTTTATGAACTATTTGCAGGATGACATGCTGTAAACGATTGGCAAGGAGTTTGGTAATCAGCTTTAGACAGCAGTTTAGGAGTGTGATCGGTCTATAGTCATTAACTGTCTCAGGGGAGTTAGTTTTTGGGATCATAGTAATGAAACCATCATTTATGCTTGTGAGGTCCAGACTACCTTCGTGAAATTTGTCACACAGAGAATAAAAATCATGTTTGATCAGAGGCCAGCAAGCTTTAAGAAATGCACCACTAAACCCATCCGGACCAGGTGCACGATCAGAAGGCATATCTTTAATCACTTTGTCAATTTCCGCATGTGTGAATGGATCAGTCAGGTGGTCCAGGTTTGCATGACGTTGTATGATGTCAGGGAGATTAAACCGCATTTCAGTTGGTCGAGAAGTGCCCAGGCGGTCAGTATAAGTTTGAAAAAGCAGAGCCTCTTTCTCAGCGTGATCATCTATAGTTTCTCTCGCGTCATTTCTGAAACTAGTGGTGGCACTGCCCGCTCCCTGGGGCAGATCCGCCTCCCCGTCAACTTCGGCACGTGCGACAACTACCGCACCGAGCTGGTCGACTTCGACATCGCCCTCATCGGCCTCCCGTACAACGCCATTCTCGGGTACCCAGCTCTGGCCCAGTTCATGGCGGCGACTCATCCAGCCTACAACCTGATGAAGATGCCCGGAAGCAAAGGCGTCCTCACTGTCCAGGGGGACGCCAAGGAGGCCCTGGCGGCGCTCAAGCTCGCCCTCAAGTCCGCTACGGCCCAAGGGATCTGCGCCGACCAAGAAGAAGCAGTTGTTCACACAAGACAAGGCGGAGACCAAGCAGGTGCCAGTCGATGAGGACGGGCCCTCAGGAGCCACCTTTATCATAGGTGCCAGCCTCGACCCAAGCCAAGAGGAAGCATTGGTGAAGGTCTTGCGTGCGAACAAGGATATATTCGCGTGGGAGCCCAATCAGCTGGTGGGCGTCCCGAGAGAGGTGATTCAGCATCATTTAAGGGTATGTCCCAATGTACGCCATGTGAAGCAGTGGGAGACGGCAGTCCACTGAGAAGCAGGCCTTCATCATCGTCCAAGAGACCGGCAAGCTGGAGGTGGCAGGTGCCATTCGCGAGGTTCAGTATCCCGAATGGCTGGCAAACCCCGTCGTAGTGCCGAAGAAAGGCGGGAAGGAGCGAATGTGCGTCGACTTCACCAACCTCAACAAGGCCTGCCCCCAAGATCCGTTCCCGCTCCCACGCATCGATCAGATTGTCAACTCCACCGCCGATTGCGACCTGCTGTGCTTCCTGGATGCGTTCTCAGGGTATCACCAGATCAAGATGGCGGTAGAAGATGTGGAGAAGACAGACTTCCTGACCCCGTGTGGGGTGTACTGCTACACCTGCATGCCCTTCGGACTGCGCAACGCGGGCGCGACCTTTCAGCGGCTGATGCACATCGCCTTGGGGCGGCAACTCAGGAGGAACATGGAGGCCTATGTCGACGACATTGTGGTGAAGTCTCGGGAGGCAAGGACCTTGATTCAAGACCTGGAGGAGACCTTCGCGAGCCTGCGCCAGGTGAACTTGTGGCTTAACCCGGAGAAGTGCGTGTTCGGTGTCCCATCCGGCAAGCTGTTGGGCTTCCTCGTGTCCCACAGAGGGATCGAGGCGAACCCAGAGAAGATCAAGGCCATTGAGGACATGAGCCCACCATAGACCCTTAAGGAAATGCAGAAGTTGGTTGGTCGGGTGACTGCGTTGGGACGCTTCATCTCCAATCTAGGAGAGCGTGCCTACCCTTCTTCAAGCTGATGAAGAAGAAGGTCCCATTCGAGTGGACCCAGGAGGCCGACCGAGCTTTTCAAGACCTTAAGAGATACCTGACCAGCCCTCCGGTGATGGTGGCACCACGACCTCTCGAGCCCCTAGTACTCTACCTTGCCGCTACCCCATACTCCGCCAGCGCAGCTCTGGTGGCGGTTCAGGAGGACCACCAAGCCAAGGGCGCGTCGTGCCAAGCTACAGCTTAAGCAATGCAAGACCAGGAAGGCGCCGCAAGAGCCTTAGCAGCGTCAACAAAAGGCCAAGCTCGGCAGGACAACGTCACCGAGATTCCCGCAAGCAATCAGGCGTCAGGAGTCCCTCCATCTCAGGAGACATCCCAACCTCCGCAAGACACGAGCCTCAACAGCGCGCCAGCCCTCGTCGAACACCCGGTGTATTTTGTCAGCACGGTGTTGCAGGACGTGAGGGCGCGATATCCCACGCCCCAGAAGCTCCTGCTTGTGCTCTTGGTGGCCTCGCGCAAGCTGTGGCACTACTTCCAGGGCCACCCCATCAAGGTCGTCTCAGCCTACCCAATGGAGAGGGTGCTCAGGAGCCCAATTCTGCCGGAAGGGTTGCTGAGTGGAACATCGAGCTGCAAGCATTCCAGTTGGAGTTTAGCACTACCAGGGTAATCAAGGGAGCCGCGCTCGCTGATTTTGTGGCGGAATGGACGGATGCCCTGACACTAGAAGTAGGCGAAGACCGGTCCACCTCACCAGGAAGTGAGGCGCCAGACGGTTGGGTCATGTATTTCGATGGCGCCTTCGCGCATCAGGGCGCAGGGGCTGGAGCAGTACTCATCTCACCCACTCAGGACAAGCTCTACTACGCCGTGCAGCTCTCCTTTTAGTAGGGCGAGAAGGTCTCCAACAACATCGCGGAATACGAGGGCCTCATAGCTGGCCTGAAGGCCGCGACAGCTCTGGGGGTGAAGCGCCTTACCGTTAAGGGCGACTCGCAACTCCTCGTCAACTTCTCCAACAAAGTATACGATCCAAGGGACGAGCATATGGAGGCATACCTCGTGGAGGTGCGCAAGATGGAGAAGCAGTTCTTGGGCCTGGAGTTACAGCACGTGCCCCGGGGCACCAACAAGGAAGCTGATGACATCGCCAAGAGGGCATCCAAGCGGCAGCCACAAGAGCCCGGCATCTTTGAGGAACGGATCTTCAAGCCATCAGCGACACCACCACTTTCAAGCTCAGCTCAACCCCGGGAGGAGCTCCCGCAGCCGCCTGCCACGGGAGCCCCAGCCTGTGGCCCGACCTTAGGAGCTCGCCTGCTCTTGGCGCTCGAGCCCCAGGAGGGATGCTGGACCAAGGAATTCAAGGAGTATTTGATGCAAGGGGCCCTGCCGGAGAGGGACGAGGACGCAGAGCGCGTGGCCCGGCAAGCCACGGTGTACTGCATCCAGGGCGGTGAGTTGTACAGGAAGCGGCCAAATGACGTTACTCTGCGCTGCATTTCCAGGGACAAGGGGAAGGAGGTGCTAATTGACATACACGATGGGGACTGCGGGCACCACTCGTCATCATGGACCCTCGTCGGCAAGGTATTCCGTAGTTGGTTCTACTGGCCCACTGCGCTCAACGACGCAGCTGAGCTGGTGAAGTCCTGCGAAGCCTGCCAGTTCCACGCCAAGTAGATTCATCAGCCGGCTAAGGGCCTCCAGACCATTCCACTCACGTGGCCATTCGCGGTCTAGGGGCTAGACATCTTGGGCCCGTTCCCTCGAGCGCCTGGGGGCTACCGCTACCTCTACATCGCCATCGACAAGTTTACCAAGTGGGCGGAAGTGGAAGCCGTCCGCACAATCCCAGCCGGCTCCGCTGTCAAGTTCATCAAGGGCCTCGTGAGCCGTTTCGGGGTTCCCAAAGGCATCATCACAGATAACGGCTCGCAGTTCATTAGTAACCTCTTTAAAACCTACTCCGCTAACCTTGGAACGCGGATTTGCTACGTTTCGGTGGCACACCCCAGGAGCAATGGTCAGGACGGACACGCCAACACAGAGGTCTTGAGGGGCCTCAAGACCATGACCTTCAAGAAGAAGCTCGAGGCCTACAGCAGGGGCTGGCACGACGAGCTCCAGTCCTTGCTGTGGGCGAGACCCCATTCTTCCTTGTCTACAGAGCCGAAGCGGTCCTTCCTCACGAGGTCAAGCATCGCTCCGCACGGGTCCTGGCGTTTGATGAAGCAAAGCAGGACGCCACGTGGGGGATGGACCTCGTGTTGGGAGAGGAACATCGTCGCGAAGCTGCACTGAGGGCGGCGAGGTACCAGCAGGCGTTGCGCCGATATCACTGCCGCAACATCCGCTCCAGGACACTCGAGACGGGCGACCTCGTCCTGAGGCGGGTCCTCTCCAGGGAAGGGCTGCACAAGATCTCACCTATGTGGGAGGGCCCGTTCAGGGTCGTCCATGTCTCCAGGTCTGGTGCCGTTCAGAGACGCAGGACGGGGTACCCATCCAGAACGCCTGGAACATCCAGCACCTTCGGAAGTTCTACCAATAATGCAAGGCCCAGTGCTTGTGAAGAAGGCCCAGTGCCTATGAAGATCGCCGCCGGTGACACTATCACGTAATAATGAGTAGGGCTGTACACGCCCCGGAGTCTCAGGGGTGCCGACCTCAGGCCCTAGGGCTCCCTCCCACGCCTAGTGGCAGCACTTAGCTCCGCGCTGGTGAGTAGACTTGAAGACTAGACTAGGTGTCGAATGCGGCTTTTCATTTGCTTTCCGTAGTTTGCTCGCCCCTTTTTTAATCAAAGTTTGCTTCTGGCGTCCATCGCTGATTTGGTTCTATCGCCTTTTGTTGCTATTTTCCGGCTCTAGTTGGCTTGTGTTCTCTCTCGCACACCTCGCGAGGGGGCTAGGGAGGAGCCCTCGCGAGCTTTTTTCCTTCTCTCTACCTTCCATCTGCTTTCTCGCGAGGCGGCCTCGTTCGAGCCCACAATTTGGTGCATCTCTCTTAATCCGTGCCCCTCGGGTAGCGCGATATGAAGCGCTGGGTCAAGGCTTGGGCGAACAATAAGTTTCCTAGCGAGCTTCCTAACGATTTTTTTGCAGTTCCTGAGCGACCTCTAAGTCAAGATGGGCACGAGGAAACAAGTGCCTCGTGAAGGGGAGGTTGCCCCAGACACGCCAAGCTTAGTTATCTCTGCACAGAATAACGACACAACGCGAGAGCAACGAACATAGCATAATGGTTAAGGAGTCATGGTTTGATACACACCCCTCCGGGACCACATTGGTTTCGTTTTGATGTAGGAAGGAAAAGAGGAATGAAACAAAAGCGGCGCTCGCCCCTACAGGAGTCCACGGGGGCAGGCCCTTGGCGACGTCCCGGGCTTAGTCGGACCCCTCCTCGCACTTCACGGATACGCGGCGATGAAACGACCCGCTAACACCTTCGAAGAGGGCGTGGCGACGTGGCGGCTGGTCGTAGCCGCCACTGCTGGAGCTGTCGCCGAGAGAGGAGCCACCGTAGCCGGACGAGGCGCGGCCGGCGGGTTCACCCTCCTCCTCCCCACGACCATCGCCAAGGCCGAGCACCTCCTCGCCGTCGTTCACCTCGGGGCAGCATCCGATGCGGCGACCGTCTTCCCCGAACGCCCTCACGTAGAGGGTCGCGTCACCGTCAAACTTGAAGTGGAGGGTGCACCGCCTGCCGGGGCCGCGCAGGCGGGCGAACGTCTGCCTACCGCGGGCTAGAGCTATGTTGCCCACGATGGAGACCTCGACTGCAACCCAAGAAGCCCGGCTGCAGCAATCGTCTGCCTGCAGCCAGAGCCCGCCCGGACCGGAGGCTGGCAGCTCGTCGGCAAAGAAGCGAGGAAGCTGGAGCCAGCTGCCGACCGGATCCTCCGACGAAACAACGAACTCCAGCAGCACCTCTGACGCGTGGAACCGCGGGCGGGGAGGCCGCACAACCACGGCGCGTCTCCTTTCATCAACGGGGCTGCCGCGGCCAGAGCGACTCCTGCCACGCACAGCGGCGCCACCTCGGGAGCCGGGGGCCACGGCGGGAGTCGCGGCGTGCTTGCGGGGATGGTCACGTCCACGCTTGGGCGCCGCGGAGCTGGGCCCCTCCCGAGGGGCCTTGCCCTTCTCTGCGGCAGAGAACTTCTTTGACGGCGCCATTGCTGCTAAGGAGAGGAGCAAGGAGGAGGAAGCAGGCGAACCGCGGAGAGATGGGTGACGGGGGCTCTGCCCCCTCCCCATTTATTGCGGAAGAAGGCCAACTGGCGCCTCCCACGATCACAGGTAATGATGGTTTTCCTTGCATGTCACAGGGACTTGTCAAGTCGAGCACTTGCCGAGGCATCGTGGGGAAGCGGAGATGCCCACGTCCAATCAACCGCAAAGCGTCAACCAAGGCCGCGGGCTTTTGGGGCCCGTGGCGCCCCGCGCTTGACCTTTGGCTTCGTCGCGAAGCCAAGCCCGAGCGCACCTTGGGCCCGGGCGCTACTGTCGGCATTCTGGTAACGGGGGTCCCCAGACTTGCCTGCCTGCGGCCCATGGCGTTGCTTTTCTAGCAGGCCTGCATGGCCCATCTTCATCAGCAAGACATTCAGGACCCTCGCGAGCGGCCAAGCCTCACGAGGCGGATGACGAAAGACCTCCTCAGGAGCGGCCTCACCAGGCTGCCTCGCGAGGAGCGGAGATATCAAGGCAGGGCAAACCTCGCGAGGCTCTCGTGACGTAAGCCGTGACGATCAGGATCAGGCAGGCGCTAGGCGGGCGCCAGCGCATGCAGCGTCCTTGTTTCCTCTTCGGTGCTAAGGAGGCAAGCGCAGGCGCGGAGTACCGAGGCATCAAGCAAAGGTTTCCATATCAGTGCAATGAGACCAAGACCAGCAGGATGGCAGAACGGAGGTCACCATGGAGCCCAAGACGACGTCACCGCCAGAGCCTTTTGCAGGCGAACACCGCTTTTGTCAGGATAAGCTGTACTAGCTGTCCCTTTTCAAATTGGCCATTGTTGGCTCCCTTCCCGCTCAATATTTGGGAAGAGGACCAGGGCCTATATAAGTAGAACTAGCCACCACAATAGAGGGATCTGGAAACTCATCTTGGACTGGATCCACACACCCACAAGTCCGCAGAGCACCAGAACACCTCAATCTCAGGAGGTTGTTCTTCCCCTTGTACTATTCATCATCAGCCCAAGAGGCAATCCATCCACCACCACACTGGAGTAGGGTATTACACCACAACGGTGGCTCGAACCAGTATAAATCTTGTGTCTTTGTGTTGCGAGTTCGTCGAGTTCGTCCGCGAGATCTTAGCGAGTTAGGGCGTAGATCGGTAGGGAAGAAATATTCGCGCGCACCCCGGTGTTCGAACCTTATGGGTTTTGTGGGAACCCGTGATCCGACAGCCTCCAAGAGATTAGATAACACTTTAGCCGGCGGGCGCGCAGAAGCACTTACCCCGGCCATCGCTGCAGCCGTTGAAATTGGGGTCATAGCCGAAACATTCATCGAACCGAGCACCAGTTGTGTGCCGGCCATGAAGATCGCAACCCTATTCGGCGGCTCATAGGGGTCGGGAATACTGTCGGCGTCCTGGGAACGGGGGTGCCCAGACTTTCCTGCCTGCAGCCCACGGCGTGGCTCCACTAGCGGCGCTGTACGGCCCATCTGCACCATCAAACACCCAAGACCCTCGTGAGGGGCTAGGCCTCGCGAGGCGGACGACATAAGACCTCCTCGGGGTCGGCCTCACCAGGCTGGCTCGCGAGGGGCGGAGAGATCAGGTCAAGGGGCACCTCGCGAGGTTCTTGTGACGCAAGCCATGACAACTAGCGCCAGGCGGGCGCCAGCACGCAGAGTGTCCTTGTTTCCTCTTTGGTGTTAAAGAGGCAAGCGCAAGCGAGGAGTCCCGAGGCATCAGGCAAAGGTTTCCATATCGGTGCAACAAGACCAAGACCAGCAGGACGGCAGGAGGGAGGTCACCGTGGAGCCCAAGATGGCGTCACCACCAGAGCCTTTGGCAGGCAAAGACCACCTTTAGTCAGGATAGCTTGTACTAGTTGTCTCCCTTCGAATTTGGCCGTTGTTGGATCCCTTCCCGCTCAAATATTTGGGGAGAGGACGAGGGCCTCTATAAATAGGACTAGCCACCATCGTAGCTAGGGGACGAACCGATCCGAGCATCATTCAGATCACCCTCAACCACACAAGCTCACCAAGCACAAGAGCACCTCTCCTCAGGAGGCTGTTCTTCCCTTGTAACTATTCCTCCTTTGCCCAAGAGGCAATCCACCACACCACACTGGAGTAGGGTATTAGACCACATCGGTGGCCCGAACCAGTATAAACTCTTGTCTCTCTCGTTCTTTGGGTTCGTCGAGCTAGGCCTTGCGATCGTTGCGAGAGCGGGCTAGGGAGAGAGAGAGATCTTCGTGCGCACCCCAGTGTTTGAACCTCAAGGGTTTGCCGGAACCCGAAATCCGACATTTGGCGCGCCAGGTAGGGGGCGCCGAAGTTTTCTTTCCGCCGCTGCGTCCCATCGCTTCGTCGCATCCATGGCGGACGCTCTCCCAACCCGCACTGAGCGTCGTGCCGCCCTTGCCGCCCGCATCGCTCAGACAGCTCCTGTCGGCAGGCCTCCCCGTCATTCCCCGTCGCCCGCCACCAACGCCGCCACCGCTCGGCGGGAAACGAGCAGCAAGCGTCCTCGCTGCACCCCTCGGTGCGGTGGGATGGCCGCACCGCCACTCCGTCGCTAACCCTAGCCGGCTTGCCGTCTCACGCTTGTCGCACACCCACGGACGCGCAGGCCGCGCTGCTCATGGCACGCGAGCTCCTGCGCTACCGCCCAGTCGACGACCTATACAAGGATTGGCTAGACCGCATCGTCGAGCTCGTCAGCACCGCAAGGGGCTCCCCCACGCCATCCCTCTCCCTGCCTCGCCCTCCGCCAGCTGCGGGCGACGTGGCTCACGGAGTGCCTCCACCACCTCTGCACCAATTTGGCCCTCTGGCGCCAAGGCGCGCAGCCCCGAGGCGCGACCCACCGCGTCGGGCGCCCGCGCGAGAAGAAGGAAGCTGCCAAGAAGTTCCCCGGCCGCAAGAGAATGCTCCCGCGCTCCCAGCGCCGCCGCCACAAGACCGCGTGCCGTCTGCAGTGGCAGTGCGCGGGCATCAAGGGCAGGCTTCGCACCAGCAAAGGGCCCCAGTGGCCACAGCAGGCTGCCGCGCCTTCACTCCTGAGCTGCGTAGCGTCGCCTGGCCGGGCAAGTCCAAGCCAGACCTGCCTCCTCGCTACGACGGCACCCCCGACCCCCGCGGAGTTCTTGCAGCTCTACGAGCTGAGCATCGAGGCGGCCAACGGCGACGAAAAAGTCATGGCGAACTGGTTCCCCATGGCTCTCAGGGATCGTGCTCACTCGTGGCTCCTGAACCTGCCCCCGGGCTCGATCTCCTCCTGGGGCGAGATGCACGACCGCTTCGTCGCCAACTTCCAGGGCACTCGTGACCGCCCTCCAGCCGTGGGTGACCTCTGCCGCATCAAGCAGCAGCGAGGAGAGACCAGAGAAGTACATCCAGTGCTTCAACAATGTTCGCCTCAAGATCCCCAAGGTGATGGACGAGGCCATCATTTCAGCGTTTTCTGATGGCGTCCACGACGTCAAGATGAAGGAGGAGCTCGCCATCCATGAGGAGCTATGCACGGCTTTGGAGCTGTTCAACCTGGCGACCAAGTGCGCAAGAGATGAGGAGGGGCGCCTTTCCCTCCTCGAGCTCCCAGCTACCGACCCAGAGGAGAAGAAAGCCAAGGCCAAGGACATGAAGCGCAAGGGGGTGGCCATGCTCGTGGCGGAGCCGAATACGAAGCGCGGCAGGGACCATCCCGAGTCGTCCAAAAACAGCCAACCGTTATGCGCCTTCCACAACATACACAGCCACAACACCAACGACTATCAAGAGCTCAAGGCCATTCGAGATGGAAGCTTCGGTCGACGCCCCGAGCGCAACGACCGGGGCTACGGCCGAGGAGGAGGACGAGCCGGAGCGCTGGGACGATCGCGGCCCCCACCAGGAGTGGCGCGACCGGCCTCACGAGGACCGTTGCCAGGACCAGCCTCGTGAGGGCGCCTGGAGGGATCAGCCTCGCTAGGACCGCCCTCAGGGCAATGCTGGTCTTCCTCCCCTGCCGCCACTACCAAGAAGGAACGATGACCACAATCAGGACAAGGGGGCTGGGGGCTTCCAGGAACCGTGTGCTATCGCCTGCATCCTGGGCGAAGCTCAGGCCCCGCCCTCTTAGCATATCTTCAAGAAGTTTGCTCGCGAGGTGAACGCAGCCCTTCCCAGGCTTGAGGCCACACGCCCGCTCAGGTGGTCCAAATGCGCCATTAGTTTCAGCTCGGCGGACCAGCTCAAGTGCGCGGCCACTGCTGGCGCCCTCCCGATGCTCCGCTCACCCGTCATCAGGAACATACATGTCACCATCACCCTCATCGACGGTGGCGCAGGGCTCAACGTCCTGCCCGTCGATACGTTCGACAGCCTCCAAGTGCCATACGATCAGCTTCAGCCAACCAAGCCCTTCTCAGGAGTGACTGACGGCTCCACCACCCCGATAGGGCAGGTCCGCCTCCCTGTCACCTTCGGACAACACGACAACTACCGCACCGAGCTCATCGACTTCAATGTCGCTCACATCCGTCTGCTGTACAATGCCATCCTCGGGTATCCGGCCCTAGCTAAGTTCATGGCAGTGACCCACCATGGCTACAACGTCCTCAAGATGCCAGGAAGCGGCGCGATCAACACAGTCCCCTGCGAAGAAAGAGATGCAGTGTGCTCCCTCGAGCGCGCCTTCCAAGCCGAAGCGATCGAAGACCTCGACAACAATGGTGCGCAGTACCCTCCTGAGGCCATCCCTAAGAAGAAGATGCAGCTACTCCACACAGGGCCTCAGGGGAGCGGCGCCTCTGGCGGTGCCACATCAGGATCGGCGCCCGCGCCTAGGGCGCCTCCCTCCCTCGCATAGGAAGGCGCGCCCGGCACCCTCCTTGGGCAGGGCTCGGGGGGTCTCTTTTGGAGGGCCTCAGACCTAGCCAACATCACGAGGGAGGCACTCGGGCAACACATGGAGGCGTTCTTTGCGGCTCGTTTCCCTCAGGAGGACACCGGGCGAGGAGCGCCCGGCACTCAGGATTTCATCACCAAGGCCACTCAGGAGCTGCAGGATGCAAGAGCCATGCGCGGCGACCGACGCCCACCTGGTGCAGCTCCCCATCCAGGCGAGGATGGCGGGCTGCACGTCTCAGGAGCTCTTCTGGCCTTCTGGCCTTTGCGCGTGGGACGTTGCGAGGGCCCACCTCACAGCTATGTTCGGATGCCATTCGGCCTGCCGAGCATGGCAGCCACCTTCCAGCGCAACCTACGGAGCGTCCTGGCGGCTCAGGAGGCCACGCATCACGCAGTACTGGCGGAGATGGAGACGGTCCTCGAGGAACCGCCTAGACCCCCGGAGCCTCCCGAGGCTCAGGGTCCCGGTGGCTCATGAGGAGCAACCCCTTCGCCGCGCATCTTCAACTACCCCAACATTCCTTCGATGACGGAACCAGGTGACATTTTCCAAGTTTATTGAGCCGGGACCGCACCTCGGGTTGCATCATTCCCAGGCCGCATGGGCCTGTCCCTGTGGCATGTATCGTTTTACGTCTTTAGCTTACCCTGCTGGGGGCGCCCCTCGGGCTGCATCATCCCCAGGCCGCTCGGTTTCGACCCAGTGGCATGTATCGTTCTTGCATTTATCTAAGCTAGTTCGCTTTCCATGCATAATCTATTTATGGTTAACACCTGCTTGATTGTCACCCACCACGGGAGCCATGCGCCGATCATCTTTCTTCAGGATCCTACGCATAAGAGGGCTAGGCACAGCGTCTGTGCTCGAGTCCATCCCTGCAGCGTCGATAAATCCAATGGCTCAGCTCTGTCTGGCGGGCCGGTCCCGTTCACGTCACCTCCTGGGGCCTTTGGTGCTTGGCCTTCGCATGCGATAGCCTCAGGAGATTCATTCGGTGCAGGTTGCTTAACCTTCTCGCAGGACCACCGCAGCCAACAAGAACCAAGACCAGGCGCAACCCGCCTTGAGGTAGGGCCTCGTGAGTCCCGCGCTGGCTCACAAGTGCCCAGACACACCTCGTCTAGCCCTGCCGTGCAAGCCACGTGTCAGGGCGGGGTTGTACACGCCCCGGGGGCTCCACTCCGAGGGAGCCCTCACCCACGCACCAGTGGAAGCACCATGCTCCGTGCTGGCAGTCGACACTACCGAGGAGTGGTTATGCCCGTGCAAGTGCGGAAGCGCTATGCTCCGTGCTGGGTGGGAAACAACTGAGGGCGGCCCCATGGGTGTATCAACCTCAGGGAGCCCTTGCGCTCAGTGTCTGGCCTCATCGCAACACCTCCCCCTGGGAGAGTCACGCGAGGGGGCTGGGCATGGGGGCTGCGCTCGGGTCAGGCCCAAGAGTACGCCACCCTGCCAGGTCCCCTGGACCTGGTCGTCACGCGTCCCTCCCGAGCCGAGCCTCAGCGAGGGAAAAGGTATGAAGATCGTTTGAGCGTCAAGGGGGACTCCTGAGCATCGCGACTCAGGAGCCTAACTGGCCACGTAGCCCCTCACTCCTTGGTCTCATCCTGGTGATCCGGACGACCGAACGGCGGTTGAGGTATGCACGGGGTCAGGCCCTGCCGACGTAGAACACCATACCTATTCCTGCATTTACGTCCCGTAAGCTGTTTGCGCATCAAGGGGGACTCCTGAGCATGGCGACTCAGGAGCCTAACTGGCCACGTAGGCCCTCACCCCTTGGTCTCGTCCCACTACTAGGAAAAGGGCTATAGATGGAATGGCCACTAATGGCGCACCAGACATGTGGTGTGCCATTGCTATATAGCAATGGCGCACCATGTGCTAATGGCGCACCAGGACATAGTGCGCCATTACTAGTTGTAACTAGTAATGGCGCACCAGCAACACAGTGCGCCACTATTTTTTTATTTTTTACTTTTTTGCAAAACTACTAATGGCGCACCCGGGGCAGTGCGCCATTACTAGTTTATGCTACTAATGGCGCACGGCTCCCCCGTGCGCCATTAGTGTTTTTTTGCAA
The DNA here is from genome assembly GCF_018294505.1 of Triticum aestivum. Taxonomy (NCBI): domain Eukaryota; kingdom Viridiplantae; phylum Streptophyta; class Magnoliopsida; order Poales; family Poaceae; genus Triticum; species Triticum aestivum. Next base: position 153,103,654 of record NC_057796.1, read on the forward strand.
AAATACTAATGGCGCATTATGTGGTGGTGCGCCATTAGTAACCCTGGTTACTAATGGCGCATTATGTGGTGGTGCGCCATTAATAACCTGGGACGAGCTAGATATTTTGGACAGCCACACCTACCCACTCACTTTCCCCACTTCATTCTCTCCTCCCTCCTCCAAGCTTGTCTCGGCTGCCTCCTCCTCCTCACCTCATTTGCACCATAAATTCATCCAAATTACGTGGTTAAAGCCCCTTTTTTGATAGGTAAGTAAGGGGGAAGCTATCTTTATGTTGTTCTCCCTCCAACAACGTGCACATGCACTTTTTATGTCCTAGCTAGATCTAGGTATGTTTGTGGTGTTGCATATGTTTGTGGTGTTGCATATATGTTTGTGTTTGCAGGTACCGGTATTTGAAATGCGATAGTTGCCAATATTTTGCCGGAATGTTGATTCATTTCCGTTTCTGCGAGAATTTTGGCACTATGCATTCTTTTTGGTCCTATTTTTAGGGAAAGTCATGCCAAATTTTTTCTTGGTTCTAAAATATCGTTTTGCTCTACCCCGCAGGTGACCATGGTCCGCACGATGACCGAAGGCATCGTGAATAGGTTTTTGAGCTCCGTGAAGGCCGAGATGCTTGAAAAGAACGAGACGGAGATAAGATGTCCGTGTCGAAGATGCAAGCTGAAGAGCCTTATTGCGGACCCGGATTCCGGGCAGGTGCGGGACCACCTGCTCTTGCGTGGTTTCATGGATGGCTATCGGTGGCAAGGTGATGAAGATGACTATGAAGTCGTCCATGGGGGTCGGGCAAGAAATGAGGATGGGCAGCAAGACAACCACCGCGGCTCGGGCGGGCGAGAAGACGAAGAATCTCCAGGACATGATCACGACGGTGATGCTGTACACAGTCATCATGTAGAAGATGCCGGAGATGATGATGAGGAAGATGCGGGAGCAGACGAAGGGCATGATCCTGGTGATCCGGATGACCCAACGGCGGCTGAGGTATGCGCGGGGCAGGCACTGCCGACGTAGACGTAAAGCAAATGGGAAGGAAATTGCAAAATCTCAAGCAAATATTACAAGACATATTGTTCTCCCGATACCAAACACAAGTTTGAACGCCTCCACGAGGCATGGTGCATTTTGCAGAAACTAAACACGAATGGAGCCGCCAGCAAGTCAACTCGTCATCCCCGGGCGTCGCCGCCGTCGCGCACAAGGGATGCTTCTTCTCTGGCGGCGTTGGCCTCACCTACACCACTCGTCGGAGCTGCAGGATAAGCAGAACCGCCAGTCGAGGGCGCGGGATCGAAGGCACGGAACTTCTTCAGCAAGGCTTCCACCTGACCCTTCACGGCTTCGGCAGCAGCTGCGCAGTGCTCGGCGTCCACGTGCTCCAGTAGCTCGTCAAGGTGGGCGGCGGGATAGTGAAGATGGAGGAGGCTGAAGACACGCGTCAGCGCGGCCGAGGAAAGAATGCGGGCTTCCGCTCACGACTTCCTCAAGCGCCTTGACTAGATAAGGAAGCAGCTGGGCGGGGCCCTCGTCGTTGGTAGCCAGCGGCTCCTCCAAGCCCTTCTCATAGAGAGACCGCATCGCCTTGCGAGACCTCTCCTTGAGGAGCTTGAAGGCCGCGCAGTCCTCAGCCAGGACCTGCACCTTGGCTTCCAGCTCGGCCTTCTCTGCCTCCACCTTCTGCTCCAGCTTCTCCAGCCGGCTACGCTCCGCGCGGCCTGCGCCTTCGCCAACTGCTCCAGCTCGGCGTTGCGACCTCTGACGGCGTCCTCTCGGGCCTTCATCTTCTCCTCCTCCGCCTTGCGGTCTCGAGCCTCGGCCGCACGCTCGTTGCGCATGGTCTCCAGCTCTTCCTCCAGCGACTGACAGCGATCCTGGGCGCCCCCAACGTCCTTCAGCGCCACCTCACGAGCGGCCGTGGCCCGGGTGGCGGCCTGCCTGTCCTTCTTGGAGGTTGCTGCTGCCTGGCTCAGCGCCGCCCGAATGGACACGTCTGAGTGAAGCCAGCCAGAGACCAGCTCCAGGCGCCCTGAAGATCTTCTCGCAGTAGGGTCATCGCGGAAAGAGCGCGCTCTAGGACGACAGGGGAGGCGGAAGGACCCGGAGATAGCAGTGCGGCAGAAGGGGAGGAGGCGATGTCGTCACCATAGTCTGGGAGGCCGGAAGCTCCTGAGCTTTGGGGACCTCGGCGACCGAGCCAGCAGGGCCACGGGAGCTGACTGCTCCCGAGGATGCTCCCCCTAGCCTCGCGTGGATGATCGGGCCGGAGAAGCGCGAGCGCCGTCGCTGCCCTTACCCATGGAGAGGGGTGTGGCCGCAATAGGCGACCTGGTCCCGAGCAGCACCACCTCCTCCTCCTTTCTCTTTTTCGCCACGGGCGTCGGCCTAATTGCACAACGGAGAAGCGTCAAGGATAAGCAGCGGAAGCAAGAACAAGGCAGGACAAGAACACTTACTGGTCCACCGCGGTATAATCCCTCCACTTCTTAAGCTTGAAGCCCGAGAGCCTCACAGCCAGAGGCGCAGGCGCGCGGGCTCCAGAAGTGGAAGAAGGGGCAGCAGATGGACCGGAAGCAGCTCCAGGCGGTGTCGGAGCAGAAGCGTCGTCTCGGGAGATCAGTGCCGACGTGCCCCTCGTCGGAACGTCGGCCGGTGGCCTCCTCTGGGGCTGGCCTTGGACCTCGAGGAGCCCCCAGCCATGGGCGGCTCCTCTCTCTCCGGGAGGACATCAGCCTCATCGTCGTCATCAGGCAGGGTGCGGAGGATATCGGCCTTGCGCAAGGGGGAGGTCTCCCCCATCCCCTGGGGGGTCGCCTTCGAGTCGCGCTCCTCTTCCTCCTCCCCGCGGGAATCGCCAGAAGACAGAACCACCGGCGCCGTCACCACCCGGACCCCAGGGGGCGCCGGCAGCACTAGCCCGCGCCCATCAAAGGTGGGCGTGGTAGCCGCGACCTGCGCCCTGCCCTTGCGAAGGAACAAGGGAACGAAGGCACTCGACGGATACTCCTGGTCGTCCCCGACCAATAGGCGGAGAGCCACAACCAGCTCTTCTCCATACAGGGCCTCCGGACTCAGGCGAAGCTTATCTCCTTCGCCCCAAGCATCCACAATGGGCGCGAGCGCGCCTGGAGCGGAGCCACACGCGGCACCTGGAATTCCCTCAGGAGCATGGCCCCCGTCATCTTCGTCGCCTTCGCATTGCCCGGCTTCAGGTCGGCGGTCATCTTCTCCAGCACTGGCTTCGCCCGGTGTCAGTAAGCTTTGCGCAGAGCCACCCTTCGTCGGACTGGGGCATCTCCATCGGCAGCGTCAACCGTGGGTGGACGCACTTGGCATCCATCACGAACCATTTGCTCCTAAAGCCCTTGGCCTTCTTTCCAGCCTTCGAGATCGCGTTGGCCTTGTTGGCCACGACGAAATTGGCACACCCTGAGGTGTGGCCGTCATTGATCCAGAGGAAGAAGTGGCGCAGCAGAGCCACGGACGGCATCACCCCGACGTACGCCTCGCGGTAGAAGGCGAAGATTGATAGGAGAAAAACAGAATTGGGATGAAGATGAAGGGCATGCAACTTGTAATGGCAGAGGATGGCGTAGAAGAAGTCGGAGAAGGGGGAACCAGCCCCACAACGACGCTGCTCATTAAGAAGGGGTAGAAGGTGCTTCTCCAAGCCTCTGGCAAGGCGGAGCCAGCCCGGAGCTCGGTGTTCCCCTTCTTGTTGTTCTCCCCCGCTGTCAGCAGACGCGTGCTGGCGAGGTTCTTCTCCGAGACGTTGGGCGCGTCCAGAGCCGGCCCATACCAAGCGGGCGGTGAAGCAGCCTTGACCTTTCGGGGCGCCATTGGCGGTGGCTCGGAAGAGAATGGAAGCAGATCTAGAGATTTCGGAAGCAAGGAGCGAGAAAGGGGATATGGAGCAAGACGAAGGAAAGCAATGAAGGCAAGCGTTGCCCGCGCCAGTGTTTTGTCAGTCGGGCAGTTGCTGAGGGAGCGTGGGGAAGCGGAGACACCCACGTCCAATCAATCGCCACGCATTGAATGAGGCCATAGGCTGTTTGGGCCCGCGGCGCTTTGCACTTGCCCTTTGGATTCGCCTCAAAGCCAAGTTCGAGCGCGCCTTGGGCCCGGGGGCTACTGTTGGCGTCCTGGGAACGGGGGTCCCCAGACTTGCCTGCCTGTGGCCCACGGCGTGGCTCCACTAGCGGCCTTGTACGGCCCATCTTCACCAGCAAACACCCATGACCCTCGCGAGGGGCCAAGCCTCGCGAGGCGGACGACACAAGACCTCCTTGGGGGCGGCCTCACCAGGCTGGCTCGCGAGGGGCGGAGAGATCAAGGCAAGGGGCACCTCGCGAGGTTCTTGTGATGCAAGCCATGACGACCGGCGCTAGGCAGGCACCAGCACGCGCGGTGTCCTCGTTTCCTCTTTTGTGTTAAAGAGGGAAGCGCAGGCGAGGAGTCCCGAGGCATCAGGCAAAGGTTTCCATATCGGTGCAACAAGGCCAAGACCAGCAGGACGGCAAGACGGAGGTCACCGTGGAGCCCAAGACGGCGTCACCACCAGAGCCTTTGGCAGGCGAAGACCACCTTTAGTCTGGATAACATGTACTAGTTGTCTCCCTTCAAATTTGGCCGTTGTTGGATCCCTTCCCGCTCAAATATTTGGGGAGAGGACCAGGGCCTCTATAAATAGGACTAGCCACCATCGTAGCTAGGGGACGAACCGATCCGAGGATCATTCAGATCACCCTCAACCACACAAGCTCACCAAGCACAAGAGCACCTCCCTTCGGGAGGCTGTTCTTCCCTTGTAACTGTTCATCCTCTGCCGAAGAGGCAATCCACCACACCACACTGGAGTAGAGTATTACACCACATCGGTGGCCCGAACCAGTATAAACTCTCGTGTCTCTCGTTCTTTGGGTTCGTCGAGCTAGGCCTTGCGATCGTTGCAAGAGCGAGTTAGGGAGAGAGAGATCTTCGTGCGCACCCTAGTGTTCGAACCTCAAGGGTTTGCCGGAACCCGAAATCCGACAGATACATTGAATCGGTCTCACCTATTGAAAACTCACCATCAGAATAGATTACCGTCTCTTCCCTGGACACAGATCCTTCCTCAAGATCCGCCCCATGGATGAAACCAACAAAAGCGTGCTTCACAGCGGCTTGAACCTTGGCGGGTCCTGCGCGCTCGCAGGTGTCCGGCTCAGGCTCCGACTAACCGATCTTGCCGATGAAGACGTGGATTCCGCCGAAGGGGACCCGGTATACATACTCGATTGAGCCGGCAGTGGGCCCCAGCCTGCGTCATCGATGTAGAGCTTGTCGCGGCGGCTTTTAGTCATCCGGTCGACGACGTATCTCTTGATCCGTGCGAAGTTGCCCTTCAAGAACTCGAAACCACCATGCGCTGGCCTCACGGTGGGCGCCAACTGTCGTGGACTTAACACGGCAGATGCCCTAGCAAAAGGACATAGGTGTGGAGCCATCGTAGCTAGGTTAGCTTGAAGGGTTAAACAGGACAAAGGACACAGAGAGTTTACCCAGGTTCGGCCCCTCTCAACAAGGTAAAAGCCTACTCCTGCTTTAGGTTGCATATTGCTTGAGTTTCGATTACCAGGGAGCGAATACGCTTCACCTAGTTCTCGATGAGTTGTCTCTTTTTCTTAACCCGCCGCCGGGTCACCCCTTTTATATATAGGTTGATGCCCGGCGGCTTACAGAGTCCGACCGGCTCACACACACGTGATCGGCTCAGTTTCTACTAAGCTTGCCTTACAATACAAGTCAAACATATGGTGGCTGACACCCACGGGCCTTCAATCGTCTCCGGGTCTTGGGCCTTCAATAAGCCTGCTTCATGAACCACCGTCTTCATGTCTTCTTGGCCCTCATCGGGCTTCTTCATCTTTAAGCCATCAGTAGCATGACCCGGCACCTCCTGGGCGGGTCATATCCAATAGTCCTTCCCCAACAATAAGCGCGAACTGATCAGCGATCCGACGACGAGGCTTGACTCCAAATATCGTTGGCGATTTCACCGTGTAACACGAACGGTTCATCTTAGCACAAACCATGTGATTGAAAAGGTACGCATTTAGCCCCAAGTACATCACAATACACCGGGGGCTAGTCGTTAGTCCCCACCGTCAAGCTCCTAAGGCTAAGTGAAAGCAGTAAAACCGAATAGTCTGATTGCCTAGTTTCGCTCAAGCAGTACCCCCTCTGGGTACCAAGATGTTGGCTAAGAGTAACAGTGCAGTGGTGAAAACATCCCTCGCGACATTCACCTGGGGGCCGAAGCCGATGACTGGTAGCTTTCAGATTTAACATACGGCCGAATAGGAGTCAAAAGTGAAATCATGACAATATAAAACAAGTTTGGCGGACGCATTATAAAGCACAAGGTCTAAGCGATACAAAATTTAATACAAATCACTCAAAAATTACATCTTTTGAACACTGGCCCTCTATTGCCCGCGTGCCATTCATCACCTGCGCAAAGTACTGCTCAGGGCGGCGATGCTCCTTTGCCTTGGTCGGAGGAACAGTGGGCATTTCCATTGGATTGATCTTCAGACAACGTACCATGGTCTTCGCGAATGCAAGCCTCGCCCCCTCAAGGCACCCTGACCGCTTTCCGGCATCAATTTGGAGCAGCGCCTGTTGGGGAACGTAGTAATTTCAAAAAAAAATCCTACGCACACGCAAGATCATGGTGATGCATAGCAACAAGAGGGGAGAGTGTTGTCTACATACCCTCGTAGACCGAAAGCGGAAGTGTTAACACAACGCGGTTGATGTAGTCGTACGTCTTCACGATCCGACCGATCAAGTACCGAACGCACGGCACCTCCGAGTTCAGCACACGTTCAGCTCGATGACGTCCCTCGAACTCCGATCCAGCCGAGTGTTGAGGGAGAGTTTCGTCAGCACGACAGCGTGGTGACGATGATGATGTTCTACCGAAGCAGGGCTTCGCCTAAGCACCGCTACGATATTATCGAGGTGTAATATGGTGGAGGGGGGCACCGCACACGGCTAAGAGATCAATGATCAATTGTGTCTTTAGAGGTGCCCCCCTGCCCCCGTATATAAAGGAGCAAGGGAGGGTTCGGCCGGCCTAGAGGAGAGGCGCGCCAGGAGGAGTCCTACTCCTACCGGGAGTAGGACTCCCCCCCCCCTTTTCCATGTTGGACTAGGAGAGAAAGGGGGAAAAGGTGGAGGGGAGGAAGGAAGGGGGGCCACCCCCCTCTCCTTATCCTATTCGGACTGGGGGGAGGGGCGCGCGGCCCTGCCCTGGCCTCCACTCCTCTCTTCCACCTAGGCCCACTAAGGCCCATTAAGTTACCAGGGGGTTCCGGTAACCTCCCGGTACTCATTCCGTAATACATCATCCCGCAACTAAAGCATTAGTCACAATGCTTGCAAGGCTTATAGTGATGTGTATTACTGAGTGGGCCCAGAGATACCTCTCCGACAATCGGAGTGACAAATCGTAATCTCGAAATACGCCAACCCAACAAGTACCTTTGGAGACACATGTAGAGCACCTTTATAATCACCCAGTTACGTTGTGACGTTTGGTAGCACACAAAGTGTTCCTATGGTAAACGGGAGTTGCATAATCTCATAGTCATAGGAACATGTATAAGTCATGAAGAAAGCAATAGCAACATACTAAATGATCGAGTGCTAAGCTAACGGAATGGGTCAAGTCAATCACATCATTCTCCTAATTATGTGATCCCGTTAATCAAATGACAACTCATGTCTATGGCTAGGAAACGTAACCATCTTTGATCAACGAGCTAGTCAAGCAGAGGCATACTAGTGACACTCTGTTTGTCTATGTATTCACACATGTATCATGTTTCCGGTTAATACAATTCTAGCATGAATAATAAACATTTATCATTATATAAGGAAATAAATAATAACTTTATTATTGCCTCTAGGGCATATTTCCTTCAGCGCCTCCCGCAGCTTCTGCACAAGGCCAAAGTAGGTGTCCAGAAGGGGCGCGGCAGGCCACAGACTGACACAGAGGTCCTTCAAGGCCAGCTCGGATATTCAATGCATCTCCTCCAGCTGCTTCATTTGATCGCCGAGGAGGGGCGGACGCTCGGAATCCGGAAACAGAGGCTAGAAGAGCCGCTACGTAGAGTCCTTCTCGTGGGTGGTGTCGGGGATATACCCAGCGGTATGACCCGGCCGGATGTATGACCCGGCTGGGACTTGGCGTTTCATTGGTAACCTGCCAGAGGATTGGTGACTCACAAGTCTGGCGGCTCACTGGTCTGATGACTCACGAGCCTGGCGACTCACTAATGGCCGTGACAGCGGGTTAGATAGAGGACTAGGCCCAAGGCCCAGAAGGCCAGCTCATTTTATGGCGGCCCGGTTAAGAGGAAAGCTTAAGGAATATTCCCTTACAAAGGAAGCAAGACTAGGACTCCACTTGTAATAGAGTAATCCTAATCCTACTAGGACTAGTCATGTAACCCGCCCCTTCAACATATATAAGAAGGGGCAGGGCACCCCAAGAGGGGCGAAGTAATCTCGAAGGCTAGATACAACAAAAGGGGAGCCGACTTAGATACAACAAAAGGGGAGCCAGCTTATGCAGCCACAACCTCATGAGCATAATGAGACCTAGCCACAAACAACATGTAGGGCTATTACCGGATGATGTTTCCCGGGGCCCGAAGCTGTCTAAATCCTTGTCTTGTGTGTTAACCCGTCTCGCATATCTCGATTCTGATCAACCCCGTTCAGGCTACTACCTAGTTGCGTTGGCCTCACGACAAGTCCTCACACTAGGAGATATGCCATGACAAATCCAGGACATTTGGCGCCCGCCGTGGGGCCTGCGCACGGTGGTGTTGAGTTCTTGGAGGGCATTATCCGAGGGATCGAGAATGTTCCGCCCAGCTTATTGAAGTGTTCCGGCCAGCTCGTTAGAAAATTCTGGCTGGCTCGTCGAAAAAGTTCTGTCACGTGCATCGAAAGGTTCCGTCGGCTCATAGGAAAGTCCTGGCCGGATCATTGAAAAGTTCCGACCGCCTCAACGAAAGGTTCCGTCGGAATCAACAAAAGAGTTCCGATCGCCTCGATGAAAAGTTCTGTCTGAATCGCCAAAGTGTTCCAGCCAAAGCGCCGAAAGGTTACGTCTGAGTCGCCAAAGAGTTCCGACGTAGTTTACAGAAAAATTCCGGCTCAAAAAGCTCTGTCTCAAAAAGTTCCGGCCTGGTTATCAATAGGTTTCGGCCTGGTTATCAATAGGTTCCGGCTCAAAAAGTTTCGGATTATCAAAAAAGTTCCGGCCGGATTATCAAAAAGCTTCGGCTCAAAAGGTTCCGGTCGGGTTATCAAGAAGTTCCGGCTCAAAAAGTTCCGGATTGTCAAAAATAGTTCCGGCCGGATTATCAAAAAGCTCCGGCTCGAAAAGTTCCGGAGGGGTTATCAAGAGGTTCCGGTGCAAAAAGTTCCGGATTATCAAAAAGTTCCTGTCGGATTATCAAAGAGTTCTAGTTCAAAAGAGCTTAGGGTCATCTATAGTAACTGGCAGTAGTAATATACCCATACACGCCACTGCTGGGCCTCCATATATAAGTTACCTTCTGGACCACGCAAAGATCATCTGGCGTTCACATGTATCAGGTGATATTTGTCCAAGTTTAATATGTTAACACATATTGTTTTTTTATCAAAGAACAAGTACTCTGGCTGGTGATATTTTTTTATGCAGGATAATTGTTCACTGCAAGAGCGATGGTCGTGGATATATATATCGCGCTACCATTATCGTGTGCTAGCATTTGACTGTGCCATAATGCTTGATGAATATATGAGTAAACCGCCGCCTCTGCGGCCCAATTTACATTAACATGGTGCGGCTAACACACCTGTCCGCACGGCTTATCACGCCTGCAATTGACTCACCTGTCCGCACCGGTTTAAAATGCCACGGCTGACTCACACGAGATTGATCTCAACTTCATTGAAGTGATCATTAAACTCCGAGGTGGATAATTTCTGGCCCAACATATCAGGTGAAATCCATCCAGTATATTTTTATATTACTCTGGTTTGCAAATTCTTTAATGCAGGACAAATTGTCTACTGCAAAAGTGACCACTATGTCACTGAGTTTGTTGAATGACTCATACCAGGAGTATATAACAAGAATTGCGAGGATCATCAACTTGTTTCAAGCTTCCGGTTTACATCAAATTCCAGCGTTTCGTTGCTCAAACTGACCAGTTTACGTTACGGACAAGTATGGAGAATCTTAAGCCAACTCCTCGAGTCGTCTTAAGACTCGGGGCTACAATGACATGACTCGGCAGAATTGGCCGGTTTTAGTTAATTCAAGAACTCCGGGTCATTGAAGGGAAGATAACCCGGTCCTGGAGGCTATTGCCATATTGATGAGTATTTAAAGGCCGTCAGAAAAATTTCCGGCTTAAAGTGAAGGATACCCGTTTAAAATCCAGCTCAAGGGAAATTTGTCTCTCACAAAGCTTTGAAGCTCTCAATATCCGGTTTACAATTCCGGCTCAAAAAGAATTCATCTCTCGCAAGTCCGAGTTCTCAGAAAAATTAAAGGTTGCCAAGGAGAACTTGCTGCAGTGCGTAGTTCAAACATGGGTATCCTGCCTTATTGGCTTATCATATTATTGATCACTTGGGGGCTTCCTACTCATTGAGCATAGCTATGACTACCCTCTTGATCCGGCTTGCACGCCTTGTTACAGATAACATGGGGGCTTCCTGCTCACTGAGCATAGCTGTGACTACCCTTTGATCCGGCTTATACGCCTTGTTAAAATAACATGGGGGCTTCTTGCTCATTGAGCATAGCTATGAAAACCCTACTGATCCGGCTTATACGCCTTGATTGCAAATAACTTGGGGGTTTTCTACCCAAGTTGAATTATTACCAAAGAGAACTTGCTATAATGTGCAGTTCAAACATAGGTAACCTGCCTTGATGGCTTGTTAAAGGTCACTTGGGGGTTTCCTGTTCAATGAACATAGCTATATTCACCCTTTTGATCGGCTTGGACGCTAGGTGTATTCACCAAAAATCCGGGTTATCCTGCCTTTGTATGTCTGCCATTCCGCCCAGGTAATCCTTGAATGACTCACCGTACTCTTGACAGTCAATCTTATAAAGACACTGAACTTGTCAAAGTTAAAACAACGATTGGTCATGTAAGGCCTAGCTTACATGTTTGAATAAAGGATTAACTCAGTGATTGTGCGGCCCTTGAATATCACTTGATATTGAGGTTTGGCAACCTACAAAAGCCTTTTTGCCCGATTTATTATTTGCTTTGACCATTGTTTTGGTTCATATCCTGTTATCATATTGACATATGGTTTAAATGATTCAGACCATGTAGCCTTCATCCTTATGACTCATGTTTGAGCATATCTGGGGTTTCGATAACCCAGCCTGGCTTTGGACGATAAGTTGCCAGTGTGCTTTGATTATGTGCTTGGAGTTCTGCACTCTAAGTCTTTGGGATGTTGCCCTTGCTGCATGTGGCATTATAAGCCGGCAGTATGAATAAATTGCACAGGGCGTTGTGCTCTAAATCTTTGGGCTATTACCCTTACTCCATATGGCATGGTAAGCCGGCAGTATGAATTGATTTCACAGGCCATGTAGCCTTGATTATATGACTCGTCATTGAGCATCTTTGGGTTTGATAACCCGCCCTGGTAGCAGACTTTATGTCGCCAGGATATTTTGCATTGAGCAATCAAAATTATGATATTTCATGACTCTGGGTTGATACTGGCTCCGGATTGTAATTATCAAGGCATCGCAATGGTATTAATCTACATGTATGTCTTTTAATAATGGTATGAATATTTTGGGTTTGATAAACCGCCCTGGCTATGGAATTTAAGTCGCTAGTATACTTTGATTGCTGTCAGCGAAACGACACCGATGGGATCACAGGGAATCCCTACTACGGTTGGCGGGGCGCGGGGCTGTGCAAAGAGCAGGTCTAGAAGATTAACACGGGGGAATTTTATCCAGGTTTGGGCCGCAAGCGATGCGTAATACCCTAGTCCTGCTTTGGTGTATATTTGGTGTTCTTGAGCTCTTGAACTAGCTATGGTGCATGACTAGCCCAAAAAGTCCGAATCCCTCCTCAGTATGCCTCGGGCCTCCTTTTATAGCCAAAAGGGGTTGCCACAGCGGCACACGGGAGGTGGAAAGTATCTAAAGTGTACAAGTTAATCTCCTGGCATCATAGGACAAATGCATTTAATGCGCCGCCTATGTGTCCTCTTGTTTTATCGGTGACGGCAAAAAAGCTCGTCCCGTCCATCGCTGCCTCGCCTAGCTTTGACGCGCGTCCAAGGTGAAGAGGCATGCAGCGCCACGCTGGCTGCTGAGCTGGTGCGGTGGCAGGGTCTTCACGAAGATCTGCATGCCACCACGCAGGTGATTGGCTACTTGGCCTAGAAGTTGCATGCTGCCACGCAGGCGCTGGTCTAGTTGGCAGGCTGGCCACCACGTCGGAACGGGTGAGAGGTAGCGAAACCTTTGTAGGTGTGGGCCTGGCCCCGGCCCTGCAAATGTCCCCGGCAAGGGTCTTGCCAGGGTCTTCTGGGCGTCCCGGGCAAGAATCTTGCCGGGGGTCTCGTGGGCGTCCCTGGCAAGGGTCTTGCCGGGGGCGTCTTCTGGTTCTCATCTAGTCTTGCAAGCCTTCGGTCTTCACAAAGATCGGCATGCCACCATGCAGGCGCCTCCCGAGCCTTTGGTTCCTAATGTCGTCGATGGTGTCGGAACTCCTAGGCTCAAGGGTGGCGGCCTTGCTGGTGTTGGGCAAGTTACCCCGACAAGGCTCTTGCCGGGGCTACGCAGGCCATCCCGGCAAAGGTGTTGCCGGGAGAGACCCATCTTGCTCCTTTTGTTCTTCATGCCTCTTGGTTGAGTGCAGCCCTAGTAGTCTAGTATCTTTTCTCCCCCTGCCCCGACAAGCGTGGCCGTAGGTGCGGCTACAACTGCCCATGCACAAGTAAAGGGGTATAGAAGGCCCCTACTTTTGTACACCGACAGGAGCCCCCTGGCCTGGGCCACATATAAGCGTGGAGCGTTATTGGGCCAGGCCAAGAATGGTGCGCGGGCATGCGTGGCAGAGTTTTACCCGCAGTAGTTCCTTTGCCAATTGCGCTTCCCCACGACGCGCATTGAGTGCGGGACGTGGGGGTCATGTGGGGCATGACCGCAGCATGCTTCCGTCATCCCGCAGTGAATAGTAAAGAGGTGGCCCTCGTCTTCCCCATAAGGAAAGCGGGAACTATAGGGCCGCTGCTCATTTATTCTCCTCGCCTCTCTTAACCTTGGAGCCGTCGTTCCACGTTTCCCACCACGCCCGTCTTTTCAGCCACGTACGACACATGCATGGCGCGGGGTAGGTGACGGACGCGCGGGATATGGGAAGGCGCGCCATGGCCGATACCCATGCACCTTTGATTGGCGCAAGGAGAGCGGTTGATGGCCTCGCTCGTTGCCAACTTAATGAGCCGCACTTTGAAAGGGCTCTTCGGAGGCGTAAAGCCGGTCTCCAGCCTTCCTTGCTTGGCTATAAAGTGGGAACTCAGGAGGAGGAGGAGAGGCATCCCCTCGCGCCTTCCCTTCGTCCCCATTCTCCATCCACTGCCATGCCGAGAGGTCGTGGCTGCGGCCATTCTTCTGCGGAGGAGACTAGGTCCTCCTCCCGCCAGAGAGCCGCAGCGGTTAAGGAAGAACCAGACGCCCAAGATGAAGGCCACGCTCGAGGCGGAGGCGTGGGACGGGGCCGCGGTCGGCGAGGCGGTCGAGGCACAGGTGGGCGCGGAAGGGGGACACCCGCGTCGTCACCATCTCCGCCACCATCTCCTCCCGCTTCGTCGAGCGGCCATGTCAGGTGTCACAGCCCTAGCATTGCTTGCAATTAGTGGCACATGCATCCATGCATCATGTCTAAATTACTTCTTTAATTTGAAATGGGGATTGGTAAACCGTAGCACCAAATGAAATTCAAATAGGTTCAAATAAAATATTTTTCAATGACCCAGAATGCCCTTTGGAAATGTTCAGGCTTTCTGATAAAGGTGAAAACCTCTGCCAAAAATGATGAACATATTTATAGGTCATTCCTGGATTTTGGAATTAAATCATAAACTATTTAACTTTGGGCATTTAAACACTATAAATAATTTAAATGCTCAAATAATGTTGGAACTATTTGTGGGCCACTCAAATAATTCAAAAAGTGCTCATGAATATTTTCAGGATCTATAAAAGTGATTTGGTTTTTAAAACTGGATCAAAAACAAACTGCAAATTAGAGAACAGAAACAAAAATATAAAAGGGTTAGACCTCACCTGGCTTACCAGCGTAGCCCACTAACCGGCCCAGCACTGTAGCTGGCCGGCCCAGACCACCACCGCCTCTTTCCCTGTCGTCTTCCTCCTCTGCCCGGAGGATGAGCGCGTGCCCGACACGCGGGCGCACGCGGCCCCGGCCACCTCCTGCAGCCGCCTCGCCCTGGCCCTCCCTGGTGCAGCCACGCCCCCCCTGGACCTCTCTCACTCTCTCCCCGAGCTCCTCTCCCTCCTCTGGCTCTCCTCTCGCACGCACCCGAGCGCCATCGTCGCCGTCGCTCGTCGTTGCCGCGACTACCGGCCTCCCCCGCTTCCCCGACTGGTCCACGAGCTCCGTGACGTCGTCCTCGACTCCCTCACCGAGCCATGCCCCGCCGGATGCCCTCAAACGCCGTCACCGCGGTCATATTCTACCTCAGGCAACCGAGATCGCCGGTGCCCGTACGTCGCCGTCCAGCCGTCCCCGAGCCTGCTTCGACGCCCGCTACAACCGCTGTGAGACCCTATGTCGAACCCCCCTCTTCTCTGCTTCGTTTGCTCGCTGTAGACGCCACGCCCTTGCTCACCGTAGCACGCCGCCGCGCGAGCTCATCGCCGGCGCCACTCCGGCCACTCCCCGGACGCACCACTACCACGGTTGTATGCAGACGACCGTCCGCATCCCGTAGCTGCGCTCCGCGCGCCAAACGACGCTCTATAGGCGAATCCCGCAGCGCACCGCCGCGTCTGGACTGGCCGGCGACCGCTGACCCGTTGACCGGCGTCGGTTGACCCCACTGCCCGGTTTGACTTCCCCCTCTCTCTCACTGACTTGCAGGCCCCGCCCGACTAATTACTCTAGTTAGCACTAATTAACTAGTTAGGTTAGTTACTTCAGTCACTGACTAGTGGGCCCTGCCCAGTTAGTTAGGGCTAACTAACTTAGTTAGTTGACTGGGTCACTGACCAGTGGGTCCCACTTGTCAGGTTTGACCTGGACCGTCCCCGTTGACCGCTGACGTCATAGTGACGCAGTGCTGACGCAGTTAATTATTTTCTGGATTTATTCTTATTCAGGAAATTCCAGAAAATAGCTAAAACTTCTAAAATTCAAAGAAATTAATCTGTAACTCAGAATGAAATAAGTTATATATGAAAAATGATCAAAAAATCCAATCTATTCATCTGTACTGTTTTCATGCATGTGAGAACAACTTATAGTTGTTGCTTAGGACAAATCATATAAATGGCATTTGAATATCCACATATGGAGTTTGAATTTGAATCTTGGATTCAAACCAACTTCATTTAATCTGGTTGCTAGATGCATTAGCTCAAATCACATCATACTACCATGTCATGATCATGCATCATATTGTCGCATTGCATTGATTGTGTTCTTTCTCTGTTGCCGGTATTTGCTCCCTCTTGATACACGTGTTCCAACAATGTGATCGATGACACCGATGAAGAACTATACTATCTTCGGAAGTGTCAGGCAAGCAAAACCCCCTTGTTCATTCCGATACAATCCCACTCTCTCGCTCCTGCTCTCTTTTACTACATTAGGACAACAATGATTCAACTGTTACATGCTGCGGTAGTTGAACCCCTTTCCTCTGCATGACCTGTCATTGCCACAGTAAATAGATGAAACCCACTAGCATGAGTAGGAGTTGTTTGACCCCTGATGTGCCTACTCATTCATGCTTGTTTGTCATGCCTGCTACTGCTTAGAGTTGAGTCAGGTCTGATTCATCGGGGATGAACTGGAGGTGTGTGAACATGTATTACTGTTGAGAGCTAAGTGTGTGAACACGATTTGGTAAAGGTATCGATGAGAGGCCATGTAGGAGTACATGGTGGGTTGTTTCATTGAAGCCGTCCTTAGGAACTGAGTTCTGTGTTTGTGATCCATGATCAGCTAATACCACACATTGGGATCCTTAATTGACTCTCTCGGCTTCTTAACCACCCTTGTCCTCTGTCGGAGTTGCAAGTAGTTTCTGGTGTTTGTAGTATGCTGGAGGCCGTGCACAGCGCTGACCCGAGGGGTGGGCTGTGAAGCGGTAGGCACGTGGCCGGGCATGCCGGGCGCCGGTTTGGTGTCGCTGAACCCTGTACACATCGTTCGGGGCCATATGTGGAAACCTCGGCCGGACTCCCTGCGGATGGAACCTGAATAGGCGATAAACCTGTTCTAGAGACTTGAGTGTTTAGGTAGGCCGTGGCCGACACCCTCGTCGGGCTTCCGCTTGAAGGTTGCCGAGTACATGTCGTGTAAACGGCGGTAAGTGGTGAGAGCGTGTGTGAAGAAGTACACCCCTGTAGGGTTAACATCATCTATTCGAATAGCCGTGTCCGCGGTAAAGGACTTTTGGGTTGCCTATAACAGTTCATAGACAAGCGAAAGTGGATACTCTAAAACTCGCAAGATAAGCGTGAGTGCTATGGATGGCCTTCTCGTAGGGAGACGGGAGCGGATCCATAGTGGTGTATTGATATGGTGAATATGTGGACTCGTGTGCGCCACCTCAAAAGACTTACTTGCAGTCGTAGTTCAGGATAGCCACCGAGTCAAAGCTGGCTTGCTGTAGTCAAACTCCACCACCCCCCTTTGTTGATACCGATGCATATGTAGTTAGTTCTGATGTAATTCTTGCTGGGTACATTTGTACTCATGTTTGCCTATTTTATGTTTTGCAGAGAGACGTTAGTCTCGCTAGTAGTTCTGTGTGGACTTCGACGTTTAGCTTGATACCTCAGCTACGATCTTGTGCCCTCGGCAGGATCTGGTAGATAGTCAGGCTTCTCAGCCTTTTTCATTTGTAGATATCTGTACTCAGACATGTTAAGCTTCCGCATGTGCTTTGACTTGTATGCTCTGAATGTTGGGTCATGAGACCCATGTTTGTAATATCTCGCTCCTCGGAGCCTAATGAATAAATACTTGAGTCGTAGAGTTATGTTGTGATGCCATGTTGTATTTACACATATCGAGCATATTGTGTGTATGATTGAAATGCTTGGTATGTGTGGGATCCGACAACCTAGTTGTTTATCCTTGGTAGCCTCTCTTATGGGGAAATGTAGTCTTGTGCCTCCATGAGCCATAGTAGTCCGCTATAGCCCGGTTCACCGGAGTCCTGCTTGCCCAGCACTACTGCTCCGGAACACTTGACTGGCCGGCATGTGGTTCACTTCAATCCTGACTCTGTCCCTTCGGGGAAATGTCACGCGGTGACATCCAGAGTCCTTCCTAGCCTGCTACAGCCCGGGTTCCCGGAGTCCTGTTAGCCCAGTGCTACAGCCCGGATTCGCACGCTGCTGACCGACATGCTCGATGTTGATTCATATATGCCTGTCCCCATAAGATAGTGCCACTTTGGGTTCACGACTAGTCATGTCGGCCCGGGTTCTCTATCATATGGATGCTAGCGACACTATCATATACGTGAGCCAAAAGGCGCAAACGATCCCGGGCCATGGTAAGGTGACACCCGTGGGAATACCATGCGTGAGGCCGCAAAGTGATATGAGGTGTTACCGGCTAGATCGATGTGACTTTGAATCGGGGTCCTAACAGCTTTGGTATCAGAGCCTGACTGCCTGTAGGATTACCAAGCCAAACTGGTCGAAGTTGAGTCTAGAAATGCTTTAGTTATATAAGGGAATTGATTGTGGAAGGGAACGTAAGGATCTTTTTACTCCTCTTAGCCTATGTCCTTCTGATCTGAGTCATCCTCTTCTCTTCTACGGTGACTAAGAACTAGGCTTCTCATCTTTCTATCAGGATCACGTGTTACTAATCCGTAGACTTATAGGATTGTTGGATTCAAGCCTTGTTTAGTTTCTACTACTTTTAGTATGTTGTTAGTTGAACCAGAACCTTGATATGATGTTGTTAAGTGACTATGCAAATCCTTGTGAATGTCTCAAATCTTTTTCTGAGCATTTACAGCCGTTATGCTGTCCGAGTCATCCCAGGTTTCTAAACTATCTGATGCATTTGCAAATTCTTCCTTCCTGTTCCCGATGTCCTTTTGGTCAGAATAAGCAAACTAATCGTCTGTTGAGGCACTCCTTGCCTTGACATATATGTTGGAACTAGTATTATGACCCTAGGCATCTTAGAGGATCACCTGGTAATATGGCCATGTTTTGTGTTCCCGGTGTGATGATTCTGGCCACCATTCTTGAAAGCATCCCGTGATGCCATTTAGTTAGTAGGTATTCTATTCTTGGGTTCTTGAACCCGAGATTCACCCTACTTCATGTTGTTAGTGTTTGCTAGTTCCTTTAGGATATTACTAACCTTTGCGATAGTCCTCAAGGTCCGTGGTAAATCCTTCTTCCAATACCATGAACTACTTATGGCAGGAGTTCCTTTTTGAACCAAAACATCGCAATAAGAGTGCTCTTGCTGTGTTCTCCATTCTGCATTGTGATTCTGCCAGTCCTACCTTTCTGCATGGATTATCTGGAAGAAATATGTTGAACTTGTTTGACATACTAAATATATGCATCCGCAACTCAGAAAACCATATGTTCCTTTGAGTTGTCTCTCTTTAGTTGCATTCTGACCTCTGTCTATCAATTGATAGTCAAGACTAGTTGTGCATTCGTGTTATTGATGCCTATTACTCTTGTGTTTCGTCAAGCCATTCTATCTCGGAATGACTAGGAGAAACAAACTCCAGCACCTCATCTATTTCTTCGACTGGTTAAAGCAGTTGTATTCCGTGGATCAAAATGCCAATACAGCTTTTGCTCTATTCTACCTTGGAGTGTTACCATATTTATGTCGGGAATGTCATGAGAATTGCACTTTCTCTTATAAATTCTTGACGTAGTGATACTTCCCGCCATCATTATTCATTCCTCGGTGTCGTGTTGTCGCAAACAGAATGCCGACAAGTGAATCGTGATGTGTGAAATCAATACTCCTAGCAACTATGTTGCTTGGTAGTTAATGGACAATAATCTTATCCTTAGCGTGTTGATTATTGAATCATCACCCTAAGGTTTATCGTGCTACCTAGTCCTTATTTCTGGTGCACCCTTCGATCAATGAGTTAGGTTTATTCAATCCCTTGCTTATTTGACCATATCATCTTGCCCCGAAAAGCAAGATTGTTCTCGAGCTTAGTGACATATCGGTGGTTCGTGATTTTCCGAATATCTTCTCGGAAGTGTTACCAGGTTGTCACCTAGCCGCTATGTTGAGTTCGTGATCAAGTTGGTTTCTTGTAGCCACGCCTTTTCTCCAAGAATCTGTGTGGGATACCCCTGAGCTAGTTGGTTAAGCTAAACAACAACTTGGAGAGTTGGAAGATAAAAGCTTGTCTGACTGAGTTCATGTTAAGGGAAATCTTGTGTGTGTGTGTGTTGAAGGAAGATGATATCTCCATCGATTGGTCCTCCTGATCAGTTGTTGGATGTATTGCCTTGTCAAAACTTTGACTTGAGTATGGGCTATCATCAAGTCAAATCAGAACCAACGATGTTCGTAATGTTGTCTTACTCGTGGTTGATCCCTCGAGCATACACCATTACATCTTTTGGTCTGACCAATACTATCGCATTGTTCACATAACGGTGGAAGTCCAGTGATATGGAAATTCGGATGAGTTGCTGTTGAGTCCATCAGCAACATCTTGTCTCCCCCATGATTCGTGTTAAACATTAAGCTAGTGTTGGAAACTTTCTAAACAATGCCTTCATGTTCCGTTCATGAAGCATATGTTCGGATGAAAGTAGCGACTTCCTCTAAGTTCACGTGCAATCGATGCAAGTTGCCGCCGTGAATTCGAGAAAGCTTGTTTTTGCTTCCTCTGGAATCATCCCAAGTTAGCCATGCACGTGCAAAGTATTCTGTGGTATGTTACACTGATCATCTTCGTTACATATGAATTCCTAGCACCCAAGCCACTGATTGACTTGTTCAAGGAAAAGAAGTCTAGCGCACGTAAAGACTTCGAAATCCTTGATGATGGATCCTAACCAGAACTCAATAGTGTTTTATTGTAAGACTACTATGTGGTCATTCTTGTCTTGGACAACATGTTCACAGGTTTGTAGCAGAACCAGCTCATGTTTTGGAGCTTGCTATCGTAGTTCATTTCCCGAGAATCTCGCAACGCCATCTCGTCGATTTGTGTTGCAAACTTTCATTTCTCTTTCTAGACTTGATGAGTCTCGAATGTCCTGACACCAACCAGATCTGAATCTCAGGCAGATATGATGGTTGGAACATTCCCGACATTTGTATTTCATTCCCAGCTTGCACCGCCTTGTGCCGATCTCCCTTGGACTGCGCTTCTCAGCAATTGTTGTTCAGGATCATCTTCAAAAGTGGTCCTACCATGGGTCCCATCCATTTCCGATGACAAGAAAAAATCTTTCCTTGCGTTGTCTTCAACAAGGTAGTCCACATCATCCATTCTAGTCCGAGTATGTCATTCTTTTGAACTCCTTCAAATGATCGATTTTGATTGCTTTAGGTTGGTATAACGAGTCTCAATGATCTATGTATCAAAAGTAATTCTTCTTGCCACTTAAGGGAATAATTCCATGAGTCACCTTTCCTAAGGTGCCCTGTTATGGAATCATGGCGATTATTTCCTCGCTATCTTAAAACCATGCACCATCTTCTAAGCATGGAATCGTTGCCTACTAATCTGAACCTTCGTCACCTGCTTCTTTCCATCGCCCCTCATATGTGTTTTGCCCCTCAGCTCAAGAGATGTTTCTACGTCTCGTTTCATGAGTTGATCCTGTGATCATTAAGATGATCCATCCCTGTGGAGTTATCTCGCTCTTCTGTCCCCGTGTTGGATGAAGTTCTCAAAGCAAGACATCGAGATCAAGATGATGCAATGAATCAACATCCTCGAGAAGGACAGTTGGATCATGAAGATCGTGTTAGCTTTGCATCCCCTCTGTCTTCTTACCTCACATCTTGAATCTCGGGACGAGATTCTTGTTTGGTGGGGGTGAGTTGTCACAGCCCTAGCATTGTTTGCAATTAGTGGCACAAGCATCCATGCATCATGTCTAAATTACTTCTTTAATTTGAAATGGGGATTGGTAAACCCTAGCACCAAATGAAAATCAAATAGGTTCAACTAAAATATTTTTCAATGACCCAGAATGCCCTTTGGAAATGTTCATGATTTCAGATAAAGGTGAAAACCTCTGCCAAAAATGATGAACATATTTATAGGTCATTCCTGGATTTTTGAATTAAATCATAAACTATTTGACTTTGGGCATTTAAACACTATAAATAATTTAAATGCTCAAATAATGTTGGAACTATTTGTGGGCCACTAAAATAATCCAGAAAGTGCTCATGAATATTTTCAGGATTTATAAAATTGATTTGGTTTTTAAAACTAGATCAAAAACAAACTGCAAATTAGAAAACAGAAACAAAAATAGAAAAGGGTTAGAACTTACCTGGCTTACCTGCGCAGCCCACCAACCGGCCCAGCACTGTAGCTGGCCGGCCCAGCCCACCACCGCCTCTTTCCCTGTCGTCTTCCTCCTCTGCCAGGAGGACGAGCGCGTGCCCGACGCGGGTGCGCACGCGGCCCCGGCCACCTCCTGCTTGCCGCCTCGGCCTGGCCCTCCCTGGTGCAGCCACGCACCCCCCTGGACCTCACTCACTCTCTCCCCGAGCTCCTCTCCCTCCTCTGGCTCTCCTCTCGCACGCACCCGAGCGCCATCGTCGCCGCCGCTCGTCGTTGCCATGACCACCGGCCTCCCCCGCTTCCCCGACTGGTCCACGAGCTTCGTGACGTCGTCCTCGACCCCCTCACCGAGACAAACCCCGCCGGATGCCCTCGAACGCCGTCACCGCGGTCATCTTCTACCTCTGGCAACCGAGATCGCCGGTGCCCGTACGTCGCCGTCCGGCCTTCCCCGAGCCCGCTTCGACGCCCGCTGCAACCACTGTGAGACCCTGCGTCGAACCCCCCTCTTCTCTGCTTCGTTTGCTCGTTGTAGACGCCGCCCCCTTGCTCACCGTAGCACGCCGCCGCGCGAGCTCATCGCCGGCGCCACTCCGGCCACTCCCTGGCCGCGCCACCACCACGGTTGGATGCGGACGAGCGTCCGAATCCCATAGCTGTGCTACGCGCGCCAAACGGCACTCTGTAGGCGAATCCCGGAGCGCACCGCCGTGTCTGGACTCGCCGGCGACCGCTGACCCATTGACCGGTGTGGGTTGACCCCACTGCCCGGTTTGACTTCCCCCTCTCTCACTGACTTGCGGGCCCCACCCGACTAATTACTCTAGTTAGCACTAAGTAACTAGTTCGGTTAGTTACTTCAGTCACTGACTAGTGGGCCCAGCCCAGTTAGTTATTTCTAACTAACTTAGTTAGTTGACTGGGTCACTGACCAGTGGGTCCTAGTAGTCAGGTTTGACCTGGACTGTCCCTGTTGACCGCTGATGTCACAGTGACGCAGTGCTGACACAGTTAATTATTTTCTGGATCTATTCTTATTCAGGAAATTCCAGAAAATAGCTAAAACTTCTAAAATTCATAGAAATTAATCTGTAACTCAGAATGAAATAAGTTATATATGAAAAATGATCAGAAAAATCCAATCTATCCATCTGTACTATTTTCATGCATGTTAGAACAACTTATAGCTGCTGTTTAGGACAAATCATATAAATGGCATTTGAATATCCACATATGGAGTTTGAATTTGAATCTTGGATTCAAACCAACTTCATTTAATCTGGTTGCTAGATGCATTAGCTCAAATCACATCATACTACCATGTCATGATCATGCATCATATTGTCGCATTGCATTGATTGTGTTCTTTCTCTGTTGCCGGTATTTGTTCCCTCTCGATAGACGTGTTCCAACGACATGATCGATGATACCGATGAAGAGCTATACTATCTTCGGAAGTTTCAGGCAAGCAAAACCCCCTTGCTCATTCCGATACAATCCCACTCTCTCGCTCCTGCTCTCTTTTACTACATTAGGACAACAACGATTCAACTGTTACATGCTGCGGTAGTTGAACCCCTTTCCTCTGCATGACCTGTCATTGCCACAGTAAATAGATGAAACCCACTAGCATGAGTAGGAGTTGTTTGAGCCCTGATGTGCCTACTCATTCATGCTTGTTTGTCATGCCTGCTACTGCTTAGAGTTGAGTCAGGTCTGATTCATCGGGGATGAACTGGAGGTGTGTGAACATGTATTACTGTTGAGAGCTAAGTGTGTGAACACGATTTGGCAAAGGTATCGATGAGAGGCCATGTAGGAGTACATGGTGGGTTGTTTCACTGAAGCCGTCCTTAGGAACTGAGTTCTGTGTTTGTGATCCATGATCAGCTACTACCACACATTGGGATCCTTAATTGACTCTCTCGGCTTCTTAACCACCCTTGTCCTCTGTCCAGGAGTTGCATGTAGTTTCTGGTGTTTGTAGTATGCTGGAGGCCGTGCGCAGCGCTGACCCGAGGGGTGGGCTGTGATGCGGTAGGCACGTGGCCGGGCATGCCGGGCGCTCGTTTGGTGTCGCGGAACCCAGTACACATCATTTGGGCCGTATGTGGAAACCTCTGCCGGACTCCCTGCGGATGGAACCTTAATAGGCGATAAACCTGGACTAGAGACTTGAGTGTTTAGGTAGGCCGTGGCCGACACCCTCGTTGGGCTTCCGCTTGAAGGTTGCCGAGTAAATGTCGTGTAAACGGCGGTAAGTGGTGAGAGCGTGTGTGAAGAAGTACACCCTGCAGGGTTAACATCATCTATTCGAATAGCCGTGTCCGCGGTAAAGGACTTCTGGGTTGCCTATAACAGTTCATAGACAAGTGAAAGTGGATACTCTAAAACTCGCAAGATAATCGTGAGTGCTATGGATGGCCTTCTCGTAGGGAGACGGGAGCGGATCCATAGTGGTGTATTGATATGGTGAATATGTGGACTCGTGTGCGCCACCTCAAAAGAGTTACTTGCAGTCGTAGTTCAGGATAGCCACCGAGTCAAAGCTGGCTTGCTGCAGTCAAACTCCACCACCCCCCTTTGTTGATACCGATGCATATGTAGTTAGTTCTGATGTAATTCTTGCTGGGTACATTTGTACTCACGTTTGCCTATTTTATGTTTTGCAGAGAGACGTCAGTCTCGCTAGTAGTTCCGTGTGTACTTAGACGTTTAGCTTGATACCTCAGCTACGATCTTGTGCCCTCGGCAGGATCTGGTAGATAGTCAGGCTTCTTAGCCTTTGTCATTTGTAGATGTCTGTACTCAGACATGTTAAGCTTCCGCATGTGCTTTGACTTGTATGCTCTGAATCTTGGGTCATGAGACC
Source organism: Triticum aestivum (assembly GCF_018294505.1). Taxonomy (NCBI): domain Eukaryota; kingdom Viridiplantae; phylum Streptophyta; class Magnoliopsida; order Poales; family Poaceae; genus Triticum; species Triticum aestivum. Next base: position 153,128,384 of record NC_057796.1, read on the forward strand.
CATGTTTGTAATATCTCGCCCCTCGGAGCCTAATGAATAAATACTTGAGTCGTAGAGTTATGTTGTGATGCCATGTTGTATTTACACATTTCGAGCATATTGTGTGTATGATTGAAATGCTTGGTATGTGTGGGATCCGACAACCTAGTTGTTTATCCTTGGTAGCCACTCTTATGGGGAAATGTAGTCTTGTGCTTCCATGAGCGATAGTAGTACGCTACAGCCCGGTTCACCGGAGTCCTACTAGCCCATCACTACTGCTCCGGAACACTTGACTGGCCGGCATGTGATTCAATTCGTTCCTGTGTCTGTCCCTTCGGGGAAATGTCACGCGGTGACATCCGGAGTCCTGCCTAGCCTGCTACAGCCCGGGTTCCCGGAGTCCAGTTAGCCAGTGCTACAGCCCGGATTCGCACATTGCTGACCGACATGCTCGATATTGATTCATGTATGCCTGTCCCCGTAAGTTAGTGCCACTTTGGGTTCATGACTAGTCATGTCGGCCCGGGTTCTCTGTCATATGGATGCTAGCGACACTATCATATACATGAGCCAAAAGGCGCAAACGGTCCCGGGCCATGGTAAGGCGACACCCGTGGGAATACCGTGCGTGAGGCCGCAAAGTGATATGAGGTGTTACCGGCTAGATCGATGTGACTTGGAATCGGGGTCCTGACATCAGGGACACGGCGCTGGAGTTCATCCTGCTGTTGCGCTAGCCGCCGCGTAGCCACCTCTACCTTCCCGAGGCATTCGGGAGGGTGCTGGAGATCGACCAGCTGCCGAGCCTGAGGCTTCACATGAAGGGGTGTTGCAATGGCGACATGTGGGTGAACACAAGGTTCCCCGTCCCTCATGTAATGCTTCTTCGTCGGGGTTGGAAAACCTTCGCACGCGCCCACTGCTTGATGAAGGGGCACGTTCTCCTCTTCAAATTAGTGGAGAGCGACCTGCCCTTCTACACCTGGGCGACGCTGGCGGCAGCACCATCTACACCTGGCCTTCTCCCCGACAGGATGATCTGCCGGGGGCGGGGCAGTTCTTGGCGGCGGCTCCTTGAGCCAGCTCCTTGAACTTCTCGGGGCCGCTGCTTCTGGTGGCTGGTGCTGGAAGGCCGGAGAAGATGAAGAAGGCGGGTGGCGGGCCGTCAAGTCGGAGTACGATGGCACCGACGCCTTCATCTCGCATTGTCGGCCCGCTACCTTATCTTTCGGCTTCTTCCACAGCACCGTCCCCACCAGCCCTCTCCTAGGCGGCTCCCGGGACGTTCTTTTGGTGTCTTTTGCTGCTCGCACCTCGCCTAGGCACTCCTTTTCCCTCCCGCTATCGCGATCTGCTTCCTCAGGAGAGGGACAAGAAAGGGATTACGGGCATCTTAACTTTTTTTAGGTCTTAAGCCTGCGGGCACTTGTCAAATTTATACTTCGTAACCCCATTCTCATGTTTACATTCCGTATGAACTGTACTTGTTTAATCAACGTATTAATGAAAAAGGGTGTTTGCCGGGTTCTTTTGTGCGTGAGCGAGGCCCACACTAAGGAGCGAGTCCTTGTTATTTTAAACAAACAATGTCGCCCGGCAACAAACCTTGCCATCCTCCCGCACTATACCACGATTATACCCACACCCTTGGCGGGAGTAGGGGTAAAGTAGGATCGGGCCCTTCGCTTGTCTCCCTTCCACCGCAACTACAACCAAATTCCTGCCTGAAAGGGATTTCGGGCATAAGAAGGAGGGAGCACGGTGGCATAGGAATGAACGAAGTTTCATACGTTCAAGTTTCATATGGAAACGCATAGCGGGGGAGAGAAAACTTATCTGAATTTGCAGCCCCCGGCAACCTCGGCTTGCCGGGGCCGGGTGTGTCGATCCACCTCCTTTCCTCCAAATGGCTCTGTAGCAGCGCCTGTGCAGCCTGCGAACCAAGAACGGATTGGAAGAGACAGAAACACATGCACTTGCCCTCTATGCTAGGGGTTAGTTGCCGCCGAGCACTATCAACCCTAACAGAGAGGTAGACTCGACCTAGCATGCATGCTAAATTCTAGGGTGCTAGTGCTTCATTTATTTATCTGATGCTCAGGGTCTGCTCCTGGCTTTGTACGAAGGTTTACATGCCTTGCCGGCAAGGCTTGTACGAAAAGTGGTCTGTCGGGAGGCCCAGCAACCGTGCCTTATGGGTAAAACTTGTGAAGATGTTCGATGTTCCAGGAGGTGCTCACTGGAATTCCATCTTCGGTCTCCAGGCGGAGTGCACCGGGCCTGGTGACTCGTATACCCGATAAGGGCCTTCCCACTTTGGCGTCAACTTGTTGGAATTCTTGGCGGATTGAACTCGCCGAAGAACAAGGTCGCCTTCCTCAAGGCTTCGGGTATGAACCTTGCGGCTATGGTAGCAGCGCAAGGCTTGCTGGTAGCGAGCAGCTCACACAGTAGCCCGAAGACGATCTTCCTCAAGGAGTGTCGCATCATCTTGGCGCAACTGCTCTTACTCAAGCTCATCATAATCGAGCACTCGAGGTGACCCGTATATGAGTTCCGTGGGGAGAACTGCTTCTGCCCCGTATACCAGGGCAAAGGGTGTCGGGCCAGTGGCTCGATTTGGCGTCGTTCTGATCGACCAAAGAGCCGTTGGCAACTCATCAACCCGGCGCCTTCCGCACTTGTGCTGCCTATCAAAAGTCCTGGTCTTGAGTCCTTACAACACCTCTGCGTTTTCCCTCTTGGCCTGGCCGTTGCTTCTGGGATGAGCAATAGAAGCAAAACAAACCATGCTGCCGAGGTCTTGGATATACTGCATAAAGGTGCGGCTCGTGAACTGTGTGCCGTTGTCGGTGATGACTTTGTTCGGCACACCAAAACGGCAAACTAGCCCCTTGAAGAAGTTGAAGGTTAATTGTGTTGTCACCTTTCTCACTGGTTCTACTTCCGGCTACTTTGTGAACTTGTCGATTGCGACGTACAAGTACTCAAAGCCCCCGACAGCACGGGGAAAGGGGCCCAGTATGTCGAGCCCCCAGACCGAAAAAGGCCAGGAAACAGGGATTGTCTGAAGAGCTTGGGCTGGTTGATGAAGCTTCTTTGAATGGAACTGGCACGCTTCACACTTGGTTACTAGTGCAGTCGCATCCTGGAGAGCGGTGGGCTAGAAAAAACCTAGCCGGAACGCTTTGCCGGCAGGGGCTCTTGACCCTATGTGGGAGCCACACATGCCTCCATGTATCTCTGCCAATAGCTCCAGTCCGTCCTCCCGAGGAATGCACTTCAATTTCACGCCGTTCGGTCTCCTTCGGTATAGGGCATCATCCACAAACTACTACATCTGGACCGACGGGCTACTTTCTCTGCTTCTTCCCGTTCCTCAGGGAGTTCCCCTGTCTAGAGGAAACGGACGGTATGTTGTGCCCATGCTGGAGCCAAGGGCTCAACGGCAAGGACTAAAGGCTCATCTTCGGCCGTAGGGGCAGCTGCCTCTACAACCAGGGCTTGGGGTCCTGCTGGAGGTTGCTGCCCCTCTGCAAGCTCGGGGCACCCGACAACGTCCTTGTCGGCGGCTCCTGGGAGGTCAGCGGGAAAGTACTTGCCGGGCCCTGCCTTCCTTCGTTTGTTCTGTCCTGCTGACGGCTCAACGGATGGCTAGGTTAATCGAAGCACAAAGGTACCTGGTTCCAAGGCAACTTGAGGGCAACACGTTTTGACAAAGTCATCGGCGATGTTGTTCTCTGCTCGGGGAACATGCTCCACTTATAGACCATCAAAATGCTCCATCAACTTCCTCTCCTCATCCACATAGGCCTCCATCAATGGGCTCTGGTAATCCTTGTTAACTTGCTTGACAACGAGCTGCGAATCACCTCTGATGATGAGCTTCCTAATTCTGAGGTCTACCGCGATCCTAAGACCGGCAAGCAATCCCTCGTACTCTGCCGTGTTGTTTGTTGATTTTTCCCGGGGAAAGTGCATCTGGACCACGTACTTGTGGCTCTCTCCAATGGGTGCGACGAGTAGCACGCCGCACCAGCACCTTCAGCGAGAAAGCCACATCCATGTACATGATCCAATCACGGCTCGTCTCCTTGCCGGGAAGGGTGGTCTCTTGAATCTCCTCGTCAGGTGTTGAGGTCCATTCTGCTATGAACTCCGCCAAGGCTCGGCTCTTGATTGTTGAAGTACTTTCAAACTTGAGGCCAAAGCTTGACAGCTCCAATGCCCATTCCACAATCCTCCCAGTCGCATCCGGGTTGTGCAGGATTCATTGCAAAGGGAGGCGGGTGACGATGGTGATCTCGTGTGCTTGGAAATAGTGTCACAGCTTTGTCGAGGCCATAAGTAGGCCGAAAAATAGCTTCAGCACCCCGGAATATCTTGATCTAGCCCCCTGCAAGAGGGAACTTATGTCGGTGTACAAAAAGAGGGGTGCGTTTTTGTACCCCTATACCTGTGCACGGGCAGTCGGAGCCGTGCCTACGGTCATGCCAAGCAGAACAGGGGAGGTGAGCCAAGGTAAGACCAAAGCCCAAGATAATAAGAGCAACGCCAAGGCCAAAACCACAAAGAGCAGCGGGACGAAGCAGGTTCCCCCGGCCAGACCCTTGCCGGGGCAGCATCAGCAGCCCCCGCAAGACCCTTGCCGAGGCACCTCGCCCCACACCAATAGAGCGAGCCACCCTTGAGCCCACGGTCCCCGACACCATCATCCATGTTGGGCCAGGGCTCGGGAGGCACCTCCGTGGTGGCATGCAGATCTTTGTGAAGACATATAGAGAAGAATCCCTAGCGAAGATGTGCCGAGAGCGAGAAAGCCTGTCTTCCCCGAGATTATTTATTCCTCTTATTTCAGATGAGGATTAGAAGACGATGATCCTTGGCAAGATCCTTGCCGAGGAAGACCACCAGACCCCCGGCAAGGCCCTTGCCGGGGACGACAGCGCGCCACGGCAAGACCCTTGCCAAGCCACACGGCAAGACACTTGCCGGGCCACCCGGCAAGGCCCTCACCAAGAACGCCAGCAGGGCCACCGCCAGGCCCACGCCAACCAAGCTTCCACCACCGTTCACAGGCAGCTGCCAGCCCAACCAGCTGGGCGGGTACCTGCGTGGCAACATGCAGCTCCCAGGCCAACTCATCGAGCACCAGCGTGGCGGCATGCAGATCTTCGTGAAGGCTTTGCCACTGCGCCACCTCAGCTGCCTGCCTGTCTACATGGCACCGCACGCCTCACTGGCCAGGGCGCGTGTCGAAGCGAGGAGTGGCGACGGACGGGGCGGGCCTTGCCCCCGTCCCCAATAAAGCAAGGGGACACCTAAGCTACGCATTAAATGCGTCTTGTCCTGTAATACGAGCGATAAGCTCAGGGCACTATATGCCTTTCCACCTCCTGTGTGCCACTGTGGCAGCCCCTTTCGACTATAAAAGGAGGCCCATGGCATACTAGAGAAGGATTCGGCTCTTTCGAACCACGCACTGACCACAGCTAGTTCGAGAGCTCAAGAACTCTCTGAAATACACCCACCAAAGCAGGACTAGGGTTTTACGCATTCTCGCGGCCCAAACCTGGGTAAACGATCCTTGTGCTGGCTACTAACCTTGCTCTTCTCGCAACCCCGCGCCCCGGAAACCTGAGTAGGGACTCTTGTGATCCCATAGGTGTCGTTCCACACCGACATCTTTGGCGCGCCAGGCAGGGGACTGCGTAGTTGTGAGAATCTGGTCTAGTAGTAAGCCTAGCAGTTCTTCATCGCCCTTGGCTCCTGCGAAGAAGTCTGCCGGAGGAACGACGCCGGCGCGGCAACAGAAAAGCTAAGTCATTCAGAGCTTTGAGTTATTTCCTCCTATACATATGGTTATCGTCCTCGGAGGTCTCGCCTATGTATGAGAAACCTGCACACAAAGGGGCCCTCCCGCAATTGGCAACGCCCTTGTTCTGTTTCGAGTCCGCTCAACAGCTCAAACGGCCGCGTCGAGAGTGGTGGGGTAGCCTTCCGCACTTGGCAACGCTCCCGACTCTGACTCGAGTCAAGCTCGACAGTTCGGGCGGCCGCGCTAAGGGCGGCAAGTTAGTTCGCCCAGCGGCAAGCACACCCGGCAGGCCAATGGGGATCCATCCCCAAGACTCCGCCTTGGGTTTACGCGCCGGCGAGCCTACCCAGTAACGTAGGGTGGACATACAAAGGAAAATCGAACAGGAAAATAACATGCATAATACTGAAAGTGCTGCAGAGTTATATTACATCGAATTGTTGCTGCGGTTCTAGCTAGAGATAGCGATTGTCTTGGTTGTGAACCTACAGCGGCGATAAAGAACAGGGTGCCTAATCCCGGCGCTGGCCCTCCACCCAGTGAATTTTGCCGACTCGGCTGATGATGGGCTTGATGCGCTCCTTGAGCGGCGCGAGGTCAGTACCCTCCGGCAAGCTCTCTAGCGCGGCGTCGAAGTCGAGGTCGGGGTACCAGTGCGCCACATTGGTGAGAACCTTAGTCATGGCACCCTGGCAAAGCCTCCGGGACTCGTCGGCCAGTGAGGCCGCCCGGTTGTCGTGGAGCCGCTCCAGAGCGCCGACGACCTTCTCAAAGAACATGGTCAGGCTGCAATTGGCGCTCACGCTCCGCTCCGGGACATACCTCACGTCCGGCATCCCCATGATGGCCAGCTGCGCGGCGGCCTGGTTGGCGACGGTGGCGAGGCGATCGAGCCAACGATTCTCGCCCTCCACGTGATCCGCGAAGTTGAGGCCCTTGTTCTTCCGCAACTGCTTCTCGGCCTCTAGCTCCTTGGCCAGGGTCCCCTCTCGGGTTTTGGCCTCCAACAACACCTTCTGTAGACCCTCCAGCTTCAGCTTGAGGTCTTTGATGGAGTTGTTGGCCTCGGAGAGCTCCCCAGCCTTGCTGACGACCGCGCCATGCGCCTCTGTCAGGGCACTGTTAAGCGTGTCCTTCTCCTGGGACAGGTTCAGGGCCTACTCCTTCAGCTCGTCGCGCTCCGCCTCCAACTCCTCCACCTTGCCGGCGTGAACCTGGGCCTGGGCATTGAGTGCCTCTTTGTTCCTCTGCTCCAGCTAACTGGTTCGCTACAAGACAAGCTTCTCCACCTCTGCATCCTTGCTGCGAAGCATGGCGGCAAGCTTCTCCTCGCGTGCAGGGAGGTCCTCCTCCTGGGAGTTCAGCGCGGCCTCGTGCTGGGTCCGGGCGGCCTCGGTGGCCGCGACCAAGTTCCTCGCCGTCTCTTGAGCTTTCTCGACGTCGGCGAGCTTCATGGTGAGCTCCAAATCGCGCTTGGCCAGCTCGCCCTGAGCAGCCTTGAGCTCCTTGTGAGCCTCGCGGAACCAGTCATGCGTCTCGGCAACGCGCTTCTGGAGGTCCGCCCCGCCTTCTCCACCACCGCGTCCTGGACTTAGCCTTGTCCAGGCAGGCACGGTGGAGTGCCTGGAGCTTCCGGAAGCTGGCGCCCATGGCGTGGAGGAGCTGCTCTTCCTGCGAACCGTCGCCACCAACGATCGGCTCGTCGACGACTTCAAGCCCGGCAGCGGCAAGCACTTTGTCGTCGAACACCTCTCCCTCAACGGGTGTCCTGGTGCTCGACGCGCCCGGAGGGTGGACGAACAAGTCGTCGCTTACCTTCAGGTACTTGCCGGAGCCGGAAGCAGCAGAAGAGGAAGGCTGGTCATCAGCCACCTCCTCCTCCTCCTCGGCAGGCCCCTTGCCAATCTCCTTAGCGGTAGCCTTGCCGGCCTCCCCGGTAGGCGCCTTGGCGGCGTCCTCGGCAGCGCCCTTGGCGGCCTCCTCAGTCGCGATCTTCTCGGCGTCCGCCTCGGCGGCCTTGGCGACGTCCTCGATTACGGCGTCCACGTCGTCTGGGTTCACCGAGGAGGAATCTGGACGCTGAAGAAGGGGCTGAGGCAAGGCCAGGACCAAGACCCGGAAAGAAAAAGAAGAAGGGACGAACGGCAAACGACTTACCTGTGCTAGTACCCGGCTGGGAAACGGAAGTCCCCTCCCCGCCAATATTTGGCGTCCAGGCAGAGCCGCCGGCGCCCAAGTTCTCCTCCTCCTCCTCCTTGTGCGTGGGCTCGGTGCCTGGCGCCCTTGCCGGGGACGCCCCTCGGGGCGGTGTGGTCGATGGGGGCGGCGTGTTGGGAGTAGCCCTCTGTGGCTCCTCCTGCTGCTGCTCTCCTCCTGCATACCTGGCAAGGTCAGCACCAAAGTGTCATGCCCCTGACACATGTCGATGGGGGAAGAGTGATGAACTTACGCTGGGGGCTATGCCGGGGGCTGCTGTCCGGGCTGCTCAACACCACCAGTGGCGCCCTCGAAGTACCAACTGGGGGCTGGCCACCCACCGAGACCTTGGCCCTCTTCACTCTCCACGTCCCTACAAAGACGAAGACAAGTCAAGACGAGCAACACAACATGAGGCCGAGATAACAAAAAGGAACCAGATACTTACTCGTCGTCCGCCTCCTCCTCTGTTGTTTTCCTCTTCCTCCTCGGGCCGAGGGATCCATAATCGAAAGTAACCTCCGTATCAACATCCGCTGGAGGAGGAGAAGGAGGTGGTGTCTGGACACGCGTGGATGAAGAAAGGGCGGTTGTCTTCTTCTTCACCACGGCCTTCGCCGTCTTCTTTGCCGCTGCGGCCCTCGTGTGGCGCCCGGACACCTCCAAGGTCAGCTGTGGCCGCGCAGCCCTGCCGAGCCGGACCGGCTCGCTGAAACTGGCCCGCCGCAGGACTCGCCCTCTCCCCATAGCCGGCGTCGGGCCTGTGGTCTCGGCCTCCTCTTCCAATGACTCGCCGGTCACATCTTCAACCAGAGGAGCCTCGGTGCCGGCGCTGCTGGCTCCCCCGGCGGCCGCCGCCCACCGGGCGAGCTCCTCCTCCTCCCCGGCCGTCGCGGCCTTGTCCTCCACACCGCCGGCACTGCCGGCCTTCTTGGCAAGCTATGCCTCCCTCGCCCTGGTGGCGATGTAGTCCAGCTCCGCCTGGGTGGTGTCCTGGACAAGCAGCCGCTCGGCATCGGCGTTGACGTACCCCTCGTGCAGAGTGTCAAAGAACTGCTGCACCTTGGCGTCCTCCGGCTCCTTCCAGCTCGGGTCAGGGCCATGCGCATTGCAGTCCAGCATCATGGCAATGATATCGGACCGGCACGAGTTATTGCACAACGGGACCACCCCCGTCGGCAGCTTGAACAGAGGCCCCTTGAGGACCTTGCCGGCCTTCACTGCGGCCCTCGCGACCTTTCCGGTTCGCTCGACCTCGCCGTCGCGGCCCACGTCAAGCTGGAAGAGCCGCTGGCAGAAATAGGCGTGCCCCATCACTGTGAAATTGTGGTCGAGGCCGGGACGAAGCCGCATGATGTCGGCGGGGTTCGTGAAGAGCCAGGCTGGCCTCCCCTTGTTATGCAGTGGAGCGATCCGGCGACGGATGAAGTCCGCCCCGATAATCTCAAGGGTGAGGCCGGCCTTGGTGAGCCGGAGGATCCTGGTGGTGGTGACTATGAGCTTCTCATCGTCAGCATCGACGTCGCTCCAATCGCTTCCGCGGACCGGTGGCGCCCGGTGAATTTCGCAGAACGCCGGCGGCTCCTTCTCCTTGATCCAGCACCACCGGCCCCGCCATTCTTCCCACCTCTCCTTCATGGCGCCCTCCGGATACGCTCCCTTGGATCTTGAGACCCAGGCGATGCAACCGGAGATGGCGCCCCCTGGTTGGATCCGAGGAGAGAAGTAATGGCGGAAGAGCGCCGTGTTGGGGTGCACCCCGGCGAAGCCCTCGTAGAGATGCGCGAAGAGGGTCATGCACGCCACCACATTCGGAGTAAAATCTAGGAGGCGGAAGCCAAAGGTATGCATGACATCGCTGAAGAAATCGGAGAAGGGAGGACAGAGCCCGCAGGAAAAATAATCGACAAAGAAGGGGTACCGATTTGGGGCAGCCTCGGCGTAGTCAGCGGGGATGACACGCGTGGCTGGATGC
>NC_057796.1:153138650-153148826 GCF_018294505.1 Triticum aestivum
TCAACCATCGAGGGGAAGAAGGCGGACTGCGTCCACTGCACCGCCAGTGCACTCTCCGGCGGCTCCGGCGTCCTTGGCCACTCCCTTGCCCTTGGTGGATTTTGGCGCCATGGCAGCTGGGGGAGGAGGGCAGGACAGAGGGCGGCGGAAGCGCAACGGTGGCGAGCAGGAACGAAGCTTGGAGAAGAAGGGGAAAGCAGGCGGAGGTTTCCGAGATTGGGGTTGTGCAAAGGGTAAAAGGAACAGTGCGCCCGCGGTTATCCCTTTTTATGGTGAAGCCGCGGGTCGCGCTACCCATTTACTGCGATGTGACGCATGCATGTAGGAACCGCCCAACGCATGCCGCCCACGTCACGCACACCCCTCCACGCCGCGCCGCGCGCGCGGGTCGTGGGAAGCGCCGCGCGTGAAAAGTTTTACCACGGGAAAAACCGCCCCGCCTGCCCGCGCACCGTTTTTGGGCCTAGCCCAACAACGTGTCGTGCTTATGTGTGGCCCCGGCCCAGGGACTCCTGTCGGTGTACAAAAAGAGGGTTGCGTTTTTGTACCCCCTATACCTGTGCACGGGCAGTCGGGGCCGCGCCTACGGTCACGCCAAGCAGAACAGGGGAGGTGAGCCAAGGTAAGACCAAAGCCCAAGATAATAAGAGCAACGCCAAGGCCAAGACCACAAAGAGCAGAGGGACAAAGCAGGTTCCCCCGGCAAGACCCTTGCCGGGACAGCTCGCCCCACACCAACAGAGCGAGCCACCCTTAAGCCCACGGTCCCCGACGCCATCATCCACGTTGGGCCAGGGCTCGGGAGGCACCTCCGTGGTGGCATGCAGATCTTTGTGAAGACATATTCAAGATCAGATGAGGATTAGAAGATGATGATCCTCGGCAAGATCCTTGCCGAGGAAGACCACCAGACCCCCGGCAAGGCCCTTGCCGGGGACGACAGCGAGCCACGGCAAGACCCTTGCCGGGCCACCTGGCAAGGCCCTCACCAAGGACGCCAGCAGGGCCACCGCCAGGCCCACGCCAACGAAGCTTCCACCGCTGTTCATATGCAGCTGCCAGCCCAACCAGCTGGGCGGGCACCTGCGTGGCAACATGCAGCTCCCAGGCCAACTCATCGAGCACCAGCGTGGCGGCACGCAGATCTTCGTGAAGGCTCCGCCACTGCACCACCTCAGCTGCCTGCCTGCCTACATGGCACTGCACGCCTCACTGGCCAGGGCGCGTTTCGAAGCGAGGAGGAGCGGCGACAGACGGGACGGGCCTCGCCCCCGTCCCCAATAAACCAAGGGGACACCTAAGCTACGCATTAAATGCGTCTTGTCCTATAATACGAGTGATAAGCTCAGGGCACTATATGCCTTTCCACCTCCTGTGTGCCACTGTGGCAGCCCCTTTCGACTATAAAAGGAGGCCCATGGCATACTGGAGAAGGATTCGGCTCTTTCGAACCACGCACTGACCACAGCTAGTTCGAGAGCTCAAGAACTCTCTGAAATACACCCACCAAAGCAGGACTAGGGTTTTACGCATCATCGCGGCTCGAACCTGGGTAAACGATCCTTGTGCTGGCTACTAACCCTGCTCTTCTCGCAACCCCCCGCCCCGTCAACCGTAGTAGGGATTCTCGTGATCCCATAGGTGTCGTTCCACACCGACAACTAACAAAATAAACCGGGTGCTGGACCACCTTCTTCTTCTGTTGAACTTCGCCCACCTGTGCAGACTCTGTCTTGCCGGGACCGAGCCTTGCCGGGGGTTCCTCCTTGCCGGCGTCAGGCCCTACCGGGGAGAGGCCCGGCCCATTGTCCGACGGCTCCGCTGCTACCGCTGCTTCTACTTAAGGTTCCCTCTGTGCTACTAGCGCAGCATTGACCACTTGATTCGTTGCCGCTAGATATAGCAGCAACGGCTCTTGTGGTTTAGGTGCGACTAGTATTGGTGTGGAGGAGAGGTACTTCTTCAAATCCCATAGCGCTGCCTCTGCCTCCGGAGTCCATTTCACAGGACCTGCCTTTCCAAAACTTTGAAAAAGGGGAGGGCGCGCTTAGCAGATTTTGAGATGAACCTACTTAGAGCAGCAACGCAGCCGGCGAGCCTACAGACATCTTTGAGCTGTCTCGGCACCTCAATCTGCTCAACCGCTTTGATCTTGTCCAGATTCGCTTCGATCCCGCATTGAGACACAAAGAAACCAAGAAGTTTGCTGGATGGGACACTAAACTTGAGGTTGATCTTGCGCAAATTTGCAAATTTTCTTCCAAATCATGCACGAGCGTAGCCTTGTCCTTGGTTTTGACCACTATATCATCCATGTAAGCTTCCATATTTCTACGCATTTGGGGCTCAAAACCAATTTGGACAGCCCAGGCAAACGTCGAACAAGCACTTTTCAAACTGAAAGGCATTCGTACAAAACAGTACGTACCACATGGGGTGATGAACGCGGTATTTTCTTCATCTTCCTTCATCATGAAGATCTGATGGTATCCTGAATAGGCATCGAGGAATGACAGCAGGTCACACCCGGCAGTGGAGTCCACAATCTGGACGATGCGTGGCAAAGGGAAAGGATCCTTCGGACATGCCTTATTGATATCTGTGTAATCAATACATAGCCTCCACTTCCCATTTGCCTTACGCACTACCACTGGATTGGCCAACCACGTGGGGTGGAGCACTCCTCTGACCAAGCTTGCCGCCGACAAGCAGAAGGACGATGAGTGCTGATTGTTTTTTTTGCCGCGGCACCCACGAATGTTATTCCCTAATGAAACTTGGCAGGCACTTAAAACATTTGTCATTCTTTGCCACCAAATTATTTTTGAATTTTTTTGAACTTTTTTAGATTTTACTATTAATGGTGGTAGCATAAGAGCTAAAACTCGGATGGGCACTTTCCAACACTTTTTTCATGAATGCAAATGACACTGACATATAGGTGATGTTTTTCTGAACGTTTTGGTATCTTATTTGCATTTTTCTGATTTAGTATGAATTAGTTACGAAGTTTTCAAACTGACGGTCAAATGGTCAAAGGGCAAAAGCATAAGAGGAGTAAAGTGATTTGGACAGAACCGGTGACTTTTGGGAATTAGGGGTAAAACAGACGAGTGGGACACAACTAGGGGCATAAATCTAATTATCCCTATATATAAGATGTGCTGGCGTCGAGGACAAGTCAGGGGGGTCTCCGAGGCGACCACGAGGTAGGGGGCGCGCCTAGGGGGTAGGGCGCGCCCCCACCCTCATGGGTGCCTCGGGACTCTTCTGGCCCATCTTCGATACTCCGTGGGCTTCTTCTGGTCCAAAAATAATTTCCGTGAAATTTCAGGTCAATTGGACTCCATTTGGTTTTCCTTTTCCGCGATACTCAAAAACAAGGAAAAACAGAAATTGGCACTGGGCTCTAGGTTAATAGGTTAGTCCCAAAAATGATATAAAATAGCATATAAATGCATATAAAACATCCTAGATGGATAATATAATAGCATGGAACAATAAAAAATTATAGATACGTTGGAGACGTATCAAGCATCCCCAAGCTTAATTCCTGCTCGTCCTCAAGTAGGTAAATGATAAAAACATAATTTTTTATGTGGAATGCAACCTAACATAATTTTCAATGTAGTTCTCTTTACTGAGGCATGAATGTTTAGATACAAAAGATTCTAGACAAAGTTTTAATATTGACATAAAAATAGTAATACTTCAAGCATGCTAACCAAGCAATTATGTCTTATCAAAATAACATATCCAAAGAAAGCTTATCCCTACAAAATCATATAGTTTGGCCATGATTCATTTTCGTCACACAAAATGCTCCCATCATGCACAACCCCGATGACAAGCCAAGCAATTGTTTCATACGTAGCCTTTTCAAACTCTTCCAACTTTTACGCAAATATATGAGCACAAGCCATGGACATAGTACTATGGGTGGAATAGCATATCATGATGGGGGTTATATGAGAAGACAAAAAAGGAGAAAGTCTCACATTGACACGGCTAATCAACGGGCTATGGAGATGCCCATCAATTGATGTCAATGTGAGGAGTAGGGATTGCCATGCAACGGATGCACTAGAGCTATAAATATATGAAAGCTCATCAAAAGAAACTAAGTGGGTGTGCATCCAACTTGCTTGCTCACGAAGACCTAGGGCATTTGTGGAAGCCCATCATTGGAATATACAAGCCAAGTTCTATAATGAAAAATTCCCACTACACTACAAAAAAATACACTTCCGTGATGATACGTGTTTGTCACAGTAGGTCACGTTTTTTGTCATGCATGTACATCCATGACAAATTTATGACAGAATCAAGATAGTCATACCTGTGTTGTCGTAGAAGTGTTCCATGACATTACCAAAATTATCATCATGGAAGTGTCCACTTCCATGACGATAAATCGCGCGTCACAGAAGTGCTTTCTTCAAGGGTGACTGACACATGGCATCCACCGTAACGGAATGCCGTTAAGTTATCGGGTCGGGTTTTGGATCCGAGAACCCGTTAACAGCCCCGACCAATGGGGATTTTCCACGTGTAAAATCATCATTGGCTAGAGGAAACATGTGTCGGCTCATCGTTGGGACAGATGTCATCCACTCACTTGACAGAAGGCGCCTATGATACGTCGACACGTGGCATGGCCCAACAGTGGCCCATTCCTGTGAAAAGGCCGGCCTGTTTGACTTGGTCAAAAGCTGGCGGGCCGGCCCATGGAAAGCCTGTTAACGGCCTGTTCGCATATAGCCCATTTATAGCCCGCTAACCCAAGGCCCGTTACGCCCTATCCGAATTAGGCCATGTAGCGTCATCTGGGCCATCCAATATGATTCCAGCCCGTTTTCACTTCTGGCCCATGTATAGCCAATGACATCTTTCGGCCCATATGAGGCCCTTTGTAACTCTTGGCCCATTAGCGGCCCGTGCTGAAACTGGCCCATAATGAACAGTGTATTACTTTACACCCATTAACGGCCCGTGGTGAAACTGGCCCGTAATGAACAGTGTATCACTTTATACCCATTAACGACCCGTTATTCCGTTGGGCCGTTTCCAGCCCAAGTTAACTTTCGGCCTTCTGAGGGCCCATTTATTCTTGGGCTCATTTGCAGCATTCGGTTACTTATGGCCTGTTACTGTCATTTTCTGCTTGTGGGCCAAATTTAGCCCGTCGTTACAGTCGGCCCGTTTGTGGACCGTTAGTCTGTTGGGCCATTTTCATAGCATCACCAAATACGGCCTATTAACGGCCCGTTATGGTCAGCCCATAAAACATATGATTTCCATTAAAGGCCCGTCTACGGCCCATTAAAGGCTCGTACAAGACCCATAAATGGGTCGGCGGCCCATGGATCCTATGAGACGTAGAAGCCCCATGGATCCTATGAGACGTAGAAGGCCCATGGATCCTACGAGACGTACAAGGCCCATGGATCCTACGAGACGTAGAAGGCCCATGGATCCTACGAGACGTAGAAGGCCCATGGATCCGACGGCCCGTGAACGGCCATGGTCGGGCGAGTTGGCCCCCGTTTGAACGATATAGCATATTCAAAGAATTATCCCACTCAATACAATCACCTCTAAAAAGCATACACTATACAACAAAGAGATCAACGCATAGAAAGGTAGAATAATCCTACACTATACAATCAAGAAATTACAGCCGATTATACCCACTGGGCATTATGGTTCGGCACAGGTGATAATAAAGCATACACAAACAGCAAATTACATACACTGGGCAAATATAGCTCATACATCATGGACGCGCATCAACTTAACTCCATTTGAACTATAATCTCTTCAGAAAATAGGATTGGCCGGATTCAGGTAGCACAAATTTCAGTGTGCAAAATCTCCAATTCCTTCATGGTTACCTCAGTGTCTTGTTTCATTTTTTTGACTCCTGCATCTAATACCTGCATGTCCCGTCTCAACTTGTTGATTATACGTTGACAATCATGTACACGTTGTCTTGCCACCTCTAGTTGATGCTCGAGAACATCAGCACATTCCAATTCCAATCCATAATCATTCGGTAACGGCCATGCCGCACTGCTCGCAGATCTTTGTGTTGATGTCACTTCATCTTGAAATGTTTCTGTAAGTACACATGACTAGGGCAAAAATATAGTTACAATAGTGAAGCGAACAAGACACTATTTTGTACTACATGGCAAAACAAGACTAACAATAATGTTACACGTCACTTTCAAAAAAAATGTTACACGTCATGAAGCATAAGCAGGTGATATTTTAAAAATTATAAAAAAGATAGTCTGTGCAGCCTGCATACAGAAATCCCTCTTATCTCACCAGAGGAGCATGATGTTGGGGCCCAATCGAAAACACAGACAAGTTACAAATTTAGACAGCACGTTGAGTATAAGTAAGCAAGCAGTTGGCCATTCTGTGCCTCAATTAAAGTCTTAGGGAGCATAATGAATAGCAGAGGGTTTCATACAAACATGCTACAGCAGGCAAAACTATGCAATCATTAGCGTAGAATAAACTAGGTTGTGAGCCTCATGCAATAATAGTTGGTTAATAGACTTCAAAGCTTCAGGCACACTTCGGCAGAGTAATTAAATGGTAAGGCCTTTAATTATGTCAACTAATAGTGATACAAGTACCGAACATCAGGCATGATTATTTGGGCATCTCATTAACTGAGGACAAATAAAGCAATTGAAAAGAGAAAATTAACTATGCCTGAAACAAACAAGGAATTGAACTGTTGAGTTGCATACAGTGACTTACCTTAGCAGGTTGAAGAGGCTCAGCGCAACTCCTACTTCTCTTGCAAGGCACCTTCCTAACATCTTGTACTTGGAAATCCTCAATCTTATCTTCATTACACCCCCTCTATAAGGTGACACAAACTAGTTACTCGTCTCCTTGGAAGATAAACATGCATACTTTCCAGTCTGTGAACACAAAAGGATGAGATTATAACAAAACAACACCACATAATGAAACATGCCGCATCTCTTGCACTTGCACACAATGAAATGAGCATTTACTATGTCTGCACTATGTAAAAACTAGGCATACCTTTGAACTGGATCTCCAGGTACTCTTGGAGAGCCTATTGTAGTGTACAGCCAAACCTTTATGTCACCTATGAGTTAGACAAGGCCCCACTACAGCAGCCCTTAGTGTTTAAATCGTTGACAAGCTCTGTTAGAGTGTTAGGTAAAGAACAGCAAGTAATCAAAGCAAACAGTCCTAGTATGGCTGGCTGATGCAAACAAGCAATTGAACAGATGTGTGAGCAAATCTTACATATCAAGAAAAGAAGCAAAGAAGGAGGCTTAAAGACCATCACTTGACTGACCAGGTTTAAGGGGCATTTAAACATCATGTGCAACGTATGAACTAACATAAACATTGCATATTCCAGATTCTACAATGGAATGCACATGTATTAGGTTATGCCATGTATGATGATGCCTAAATGTACAGATAGCAGGCAGGAGTGATTCATCATTGCACACACAATTGAATTGCAGGTTAAGTGCCAGTTCCATTCCGCCTTTTCAGGGCATATTGTCAAAATAAGCCATAAAAGATGTAAAGAAGTCATTTTTGAGTTATGGGCTTGGGCTTAACTAATTTCGCTTTGGAGGGGGGGTGTTTCGGGTAGAACCTCACTAAAAATTAAAGGGAAGGGGAATAGTGAAATGACTTTGTTGTCTGCCTATATTACACTCAAAATGCAACTGCTGACGCCTGTGTCACACCTGACTCTCAAGTAAAAACTAACACGCAAGCATTCATTGCCCTGCCCGCTTGCATCTCCTCTCCCCTTTCCCTCTACCTCGATCCCCTGCCTGCAGCACTAGGGTTCCTCCAGCGAGCCGTCGCCACTGGTCCCATCTAGCCTGGTCCTCGATGATGCTATGTCCAGCTAGGCTACATGGCCGGCGGGTAGGGGCAAATCTCCCTGGCTGCTCCTCCCTCTGGCGCCGCCCCTCATTCTCATGGTCTCCAGCAGCTGCTCCACTGTGGTTCGTCCAACGCACTACTCCGGCGAGTGCTGCACAACTACGGCTGATGCCACACTGCGGAAGAAGGCACCTTATTCCCCCTCCCCTCCTCCCAGGCCATGGCCTTGAGGTGCTGTTGAAGGATGAGCTCATCCAACAAGGTGAGGATCTCCTCTGATTTTTTGCCAAATTTTCATTCTGATCCACTATACGATGAATTGCTATGAGCTGCTTCTACTGCTGCTATATGATGCATTGCTATGAGTTGCTCCTGCTGCTGCTATATGATGAACTGCTATGAGCTGCTGCTACTGTATGATGAGTTGCTATGAGCTGCTGCTGCTATATAATGAATTGCTATGAGCTGCTGTTATACGATGAGTTGCTACAAGCTGCTCCTGTTGCTGCTATATGATGAATTGCTATGAGCTGCTCCTGTTGCTCCTATATGATGAATTGCTATGAGCTGCTCCTGCTGCTGCTATATGATGAATTGCTATGAGCTTCTGCTGGTATATGATGAATTGCCGACTGCTGCTGCTGTATGATGAGTTGCTATGAGCTGCTGCTGCTACTATATGATGCTTTCAGGTGCTGCTGCTATACGATAATAACCAGCCACTTGGACCATCGAATTTCAATAAATAATTGTTCTTCATTTAAATGTGGGTCATGCGTTCTTTGTTTAAATTAGGCAATGGGATCTCTATGGAAAACATTGACCAAAGTAGATTGTGCCAAGTAGATGGTATCTTTGTATTTGCATTTTGAGCAAATAGTGATGGTATGTTTTCCTATCATATTAATTACGGCACTAGGTTCAATTTGTGATGTTTGCAAGTCAAATTAATTTCCATATGGGCAGCAAAATGAAAAAAATATAATGCAATCTAGACTTTCCACTTATCATGCCAAAGATAAGCTGAAAACACAATGAAAAGAACTGGTTGGCTTATTACATGGAGCTTATATTCACAGGTGCTTATTTTCTTAGGATAACTCGTAATAACTGTCCCTAAGAAACTTGGCTAATAGAACTGGCATACAAATAACATCTCACGATGATTGCAATGGAGGAGTGACGTACCATAGCACACTGTATAGGCTCACCACTGCCTCTCCTTTTTTTGCGATGTTCCATGAAATTGCCACATACATCTTGTACTTTTTCATTGTCTAACCCTATCTGCAAGTTGACATGGCTAATTTCAGACATCTCTACATGATACTACATTGCATATCCCTTGCGCATATTTAAACCACCAATTAACAATTGTGTGCGTACCATAAACTAGCCATGACTCCGTATGCTGGACTAGCAGGCACTCTAAGGGAGCCTAATGTAGTCCACTGGAATTCCTACATGCCACCTACGATTTTGTGTAATGTACTGTCCC
Organism: Triticum aestivum; assembly: GCF_018294505.1. Lineage (NCBI taxonomy): Eukaryota > Viridiplantae > Streptophyta > Magnoliopsida > Poales > Poaceae > Triticum > Triticum aestivum. The sequence continues at coordinate 153,148,054 of NC_057796.1, forward strand.
TGTTCCTAAATATATGTCTTTGTAGAGATTCCAGTATGGACCACATACAGATGTATATAGATGCATTTTCGAGTGTAGATTCACTCATTTTGCTCCGTATGTAGCCTATAGTGGAATCTCTAGAAAGACTTATATTTAGGAAAGGAGGTATGAGGTAGTATCATGTATGACATCTACATATCTAATTTAGCAGCCAATGGTAGAAATCATTGTTTGCACAAAGGGATTACTGGTCGAAAATCCTAGCAAAGCACGATGGCAGGCACAGAACAATACAAGAGAGAGAGACGCGCTTACAAGATCATAGCAATGCCTCAGTCCAGGATCTTGGTTGGCCAAGCTGTTAGATCCAGAAGAAACATCGTCCTTGTAGTTTTTGCCAGCTGCATAACAGGTAACAGCGACCGGTTAGTATATTTGAAGTACATCGGGCAGGTGATGCTAGACGGGTTTAAAGGTGACAAGTACCTTGGTCGTGGCAGGTGCTTGGCATCTCTCCAGACAGTGGGAATCAGGTTAGAAACGTCGAGGGTGATGACGCCGCGCTGGCTGTCGGGGTCCGGTAAGGAGATCTAGAACCGTCGAGTAGGGTGTTTGTGGAGCGACTCCGGTAGGGTGGACTACGGTGTGGGTGAAGCGGATCTATGGCCGTGGACGAGGGCGTTGGTGAAGCTGCTCCGGTGGTTGGGTTAAGGATGGTGTCGACGACGCGGATTTGCGGCCGTAGACGGGGCGTCAGAAGCTGCTCCAGTGGTTGGGTTAAGGATGGTGTC
>NC_057796.1:153149010-153149688 GCF_018294505.1 Triticum aestivum
ATGCGGATCTGCGGCCGTGGACGGGGCGTCAGAAGCTGCTCCGGTGGTTGGGTTAAGGGTGGTGTCGACGATGCGGATCTGCGGCCGTGGACGGGGCATCAGAAGCTGCTCCGGTAGGTTGGATGAGGGTGCGAGGAAGCGGATCTGAGGCCGTGGACTTGTGAGTTGGCAGAGCGGCCCCGGTAGGGTTCAGAATGGTATAGGCGAAGCTACTCCGGTAGGGTTGATGATGGTGTCGGCGAAGCGGCTCGGTAGGGTTGAGGAAGGTGTCGGCGAAGCGGTTCCGGTAGGGTTGAGGAAGGTGTCGGCGAAGAGGATCAGAGGCCGTCGACGGGGGCGTCGGTGGGGCGGCTCCAGGGGGTGTGGACGAAGCGTCTCCGGTGGGGAATACGAATGAGCCGCTGCAGATGCGCGATGGTTGACGAGAGTACCAGCGAAGCAGATCCGGCGCCGTGGACAAGGCCGGCACTGAATGGGCTGTGGTACAGTGGTGGATGAGCAGTCTACTTGTTTCTAGGGGAGGTGGGAGGGGTAGATGCGGCCGCAGAAGCAGATCCGGCGAGGTGGACGCCGCTGGCAGTGAATGGGCTATGGTACGCCGGTGGATGAGCAGTCTAGGGTTTCGAGAGGGGAGGGGAGAAAGGGCGATGAAGTACGGACGGCGTGATGTAAGATGCT